>NW_027490164.1:900000-1159020 GCF_050948175.1 Xylocopa sonorina
GCGAAGTGTCATGTACACCTCGTACTCACTTCAAAAGAATGTAAATGCGACACTTCCATGCTAGGAAATAGCGTCTGCAGATGTCTACACGTCGAGGCAATAGAGTTCTAATGCTTCTTAACGCGATATCGCATCTCAATTCTATGTTTCATGATAAGATATAATATTCATTGCGGAGTGTCATGTATACCTCCTATTCACTCCAGACGAATGTAAATGCGACACTTCCTTCCTAGGAAAAAGCGTCTGCAGATGTCTACGCATCGAGGCAATAGATTTCTGATGCTTCTAAAAACGCGATATCGCATCTCACTTCTATGTTTCATGATGAGATATAATATTCATTGCGAAGTGTCATGTACACCTCGTATTCACTTCAAAAGAATGTAAATGCGACACTTCCATGCAAGGAAATAGCGTCTGCAGATGTCTACGCGTCGAGGCAATAGATTTCTAATGCTTCTTAAAACGCGATATCGCATCTCACTTCTGTGCTTCATGATAAGATATAATATGCATAGCGAAGTGTCATGTGTACCTCGTATTCACTTCAAAAGAATGTAAGTGCGACACTTCCATACTAGGAAATAGCGTTTGCAGGTGCCTCCGCTTCGAGGCCATAGAGTTCTAATGCTTCTTAAAACGCGATATCGCATCTCACTTCTATGTTTCATGATAAGATATAATATTCATTGCGAAGTGTCATGTATACCTCGTATTCACTTCAAAAGAATGTAAATGCGACTATTCCTTGCTAGGAAGTAGCGATTGCAGATGCCTACGTATCGTAGCAATGGAGTTCTAATGCTTCTCAAAACGCTATATCGCATCTCATTTCTATGCTTCATGATAAGGCACAATATTCGTTGCGAAGTGTCATGTATACCTCGTATTCGCTCCAAACCAATGTAAATACGACACTTCCTTGCTAGGAAATAGCGTATTCAGATGTCTACGTATCGTGGCAATGGAATTCTAATGCTACTTAAATCGCGATATCGCATCTCATTCCTATGTTTCATGATAAGGTATAATATTCATTGCGAAGTGTCACGTATACCTCGTATTCACTTCAAAAGAATGTAAATGCGACTATTGCTTGCTAGGAAATAGCGTTTGCAGATGTCTACGTATAGTAGCAATAGGGTTCTAGTGCTTCTCAAAACGCGATATCGCATCTCATTTCTATGTTTCATGATAAGATATAATATTCATTGCGAAGTGTCATGTACACCTCGTATTCACTTCAAAAGAATGTAAATGCGACACTTCCATGCTAGGAAATAGCGTCTGCAGATGTCTACACGTCGAGGCAATAGAGTTCTAATGCTTCTTAACGCGATATCGCATGTCAATTCTATGTTTCATGATAAGATATAATATTCATTGCGAAGTGTCATGTATACCTCGTATTCACTCCAAACGTATGTAAATGCGACACTTCCTTGCCAGGAAATAGCGTATTCAGATGTCTACACGTCGAGGCAATAGAGTTCTAATGCTTCTTAACGCGATATCGCATCTCACTTCTATGTTTCATGATAAGATATAATATTCATTGCGAAGTGTCATGTATACCTCCTATTCACTTCAAAAGAATGTAAATGCGACTATTGCTTGCTAGGAAATAGCGTTTGCAGATGTCTACGTATAGTAGCAATGGAGTTCTAATGCTTCTCAAAACGCGATACCGCATCTCATTTCCATGTTTCATGATAATATATAATATTCATTGCGAAGTGTCATGTACACCTCGTATTCACTTCAAAAGAATGTAAATGCGACACTTCCATGCTAGGAAATAGCGTCTGCAGATGTCTACACGTCGAGGCAATAGAGTTCTAATGCTTCTTAACGCGATATCGCATCTCAATTCTATGTTTCATGATAAGATATAATATTCATTGCGAAGTGTCATGTATACCTCGTATTCACTCCAAACGTATGTAAATGCGACACTTCCTTGCCAGGAAATAGCGTATTCAGATGTCTATGTATCGTAGCAATAGCGTTCTAATGCTACTTAAATCGCGACATCACATCTCATTTATATGTTTCGTGATAAGATATAATATTCATTGCGAAGTTTCATGTATACCTCGTATTCACGTCAAAAGAATGTAAATGCGACTATTCCTTGCTAGGAAGTAGCGATTGCAGATGCCTACGTATCGTAGCAATGGAGTTCTAATGCTTCTCAAAACGCTATATCGCATCTCATTTCTATGCTTCATGATAAGGCATAATATTCGTTGCGAAGTGTCATGTATACCTCGTATTCGCTCCAAACCAATGTAAATACGACACTTCCTTGCTAGGAAATAGCGTATTCAGATGTCTACGTATCGTGGCAATGGAATTCTAATGCTACTTAAATCGCGATATCGCATCTCATTCCTATGTTTCATGATAAGGTATAATATTCATTGCGAAGTGTCACGTATACCTCGTATTCACTTCAAAAGAATGTAAATGCGACTATTGCTTGCTAGGAAATAGCGTTTGCAGATGTCTACGTATAGTAGCAATAGGGTTCTAGTGCTTCTCAAAACGCGATATCGCATCTCATTTCTATGTTTCATGATAAGATATAATATTCATTGCGAAGTGTCATGTACACCTCGTATTCACTTCAAAAGAATGTAAATGCGACACTTCCATGCTAGGAAATAGCGTCTGCAGATGTCTACACGTCGAGGCAATAGAGTTCTAATGCTTCTTAACGCGATATCGCATGTCAATTCTATGTTTCATGATAAGATATAATATTCATTGCGAAGTGTCATGTATACCTCGTATTCACTCCAAACGTATGTAAATGCGACACTTCCTTGCCAGGAAATAGCGTATTCAGATGTCTATGTATCGTAGCAATAGCGTTCTAATGCTACTTAAATCGCGACATCACATCTCATTTATATGTTTCGTGATAAGATATAATATTCATTGCGAAGTTTCATGTATACCTCGTATTCACGTCAAAAGAATGTAAGTGCGACACTTCCTTGCTAGGAAATAGCGTACTCAGATGTCTAAGTATCGTAGCGATAGAGTTCTAATGCTACTTAAATCGCGATATCGCATCTCATTTCTATGTTTCGTGATAAGATATAATATTCATTGCGAAGTATCATGTATACCTTGTATTCACTTCAAAAGAATGTAAATGCGACTATTGCTTCCTAGGAATTAGCGTTTGCAGGTGTCTACGTATAGTAGCAATAGAGTTCTAATGTTTCTCAAAACGCGATATCGCATCTCATTTCTATGCTTCATGATAAGGCATAATATTCGTTGCGAAGTGTCATGTATACCTCGTAGTCACTCCAAACCAATGTAAATACGATACTTCCTTGCTGGGAAATAGCGTATTCAGATGTCTACGTATCGTGGCAATAGAGTTCTAATGCTACTTAAATCGCGATATCGCATCTCATTCCTATGTTTCATGATAAGATATAATATTCATTGCGAAGTGTCATGTATACCCCGCATTCACTTCAAAAGAATGTAAATGCGACACTTCCATGCTAGGAAATAGCGTCTGCAGATTTCTACGCGTCGAAGCAATAGAGATCTAATGCTTCTCAAAACGCGATATCGCATCTCATTTCTATGCTTCATGATAAGATATAATATTCATTGCGAAGTCTCATGTATACTTCGTATTCACTTCAAAAGAATGTAAATGCGACTATTGCTTGCTAGGAAATAGCGTTTGCAGATGCCTACGTATCGTAGCAATAGATTTCTAATGCTTCTTAGATCGCGATATTGCATCTCATTTCTATGTTTCGAGATATGTTATAATATTCATTCCGAAGTGCCATGTAAACCTCGAATTCTCTTCAAAGGAATGTAAATGCGACACTTCCTTGCCAGGAAATAGCGTATTCAGATGCCTACGTATCGTAGCAATTGAGTTCTAATGCTTCTCAAAACGCGATATCGCATCTCATTTCTATGTTTCGTGATAAGTTATAATATTCATTGCGAAGTGTTATGTACACCTCGTATTCACTTCAAAAGAATGTAAATGCGACACTTCCATGCTAGGAAATAGCGTCTGCAGATGTCTACACGTCGAGGCAATAGAGTTCTAATGCTTCTTAACGCGATATCGCATCTCACTTCTATGTTTCATGATAAGATATAGTATTCATTGCGAAGTATCATGTATTCCTCGTATTCGCTTCAAAAGTATGTAAATGCGACTATTTCTTGCTAGGAAATAGCGTTTGCAGATGCCTACGTATCGTAGCAATAGATTTCTAATGCTTCTTAGATCGCGATATCGCATCTCATTTCTATGTTTCGTGATAAGTTACAATATTCATTCCGAAGTGTCATGTAAACCTCGAATTCACTTCAAAGGAATGTAGATGCGACTATTGGTTGCTAGGAAATAGCGTTTGCAGATGTCTACGTATCGTAGCAATAGATTTCTAATGCTTCTCAAAACGCAATATCGCATCTCATTTCTATGTTTCGTGATAAGTTATAATATTCATTGCGAAGTGTTATGTACACCTCGTATTCACTTCAAAATAATGTAAATGCGACACTTCCATGCTAGGAAATAGCGTCTGCAGATGTCTACACGTCGAGGCAATAGAGTTCTAATGCTTCTTAAGGCGATATCGCATCTCAATTCTATGTTTCATGATAAGATATAATATTCATTGCGAAATGTCATGTATACCACGTATTCACTCCAAACGTATGTAAATGCGACACTTCCTTGCTGGGAAATAGCGTATTCAGATGTCTACGTATCGTGGCAATAGAGTTCTAATGCTACTTAAATCGCGATATCGCATCTCATTCCTATGTTTCATGATAAGATATAATATTCATTGCGAAGTGTCATGTATACCCCGCATTCACTTCAAAAGAATGTAAATGCGACACTTCCATGCTAGGAAATAGCGTCTGCAGATTTCTACGCGTCGAAGCAATAGAGTTCTAATGCTTCTCAAAACGCGATATCGCATCTCATTTCTATGCTTCATGATAAGATATAATATTCATTGCGAAGTCTCATGTATACTTCGTATTCACTTCAAAAGAATGTAAATGCGACTATTGCTTGCTAGGAAATAGCGTTTGCAGATGCCTACGTATCGTAGCAATAGATTTCTAATGCTTCTTAGATCGCGATATTGCATCTCATTTCTATGTTTCGAGATATGTTATAATATTCATTCCGAAGTGCCATGTAAACCTCGAATTCTCTTCAAAGGAATGTAAATGCGACACTTCCTTGCCAGGAAATAGCGTATTCAGATGCCTACGTATCGTAGCAATTGAGTTCTAATGCTTCTCAAAACGCGATATCGCATCTCATTTCTATGTTTCGTGATAAGTTATAATATTCATTGCGAAGTGTTATGTACACCTCGTATTCACTTCAAAAGAATGTAAATGCGACACTTCCATGCTAGGAAATAGCGTCTGCAGATGTCTACACGTCGAGGCAATAGAGTTCTAATGCTTCTTAACGCGATATCGCATCTCACTTCTATGTTTCATGATAAGATATAGAATTCATTGCGAAGTATCATGTATTCCTCGTATTCGCTTCAAAAGTATGTAAATGCGACTATTTCTTGCTAGGAAATAGCGTTTGCAGATGCCTACGTATCGTAGCAATAGATTTCTAATGCTTCTTAGATCGCGATATCGCATCTCATTTCTATGTTTCGTGATAAGTTACAATATTCATTCCGAAGTGTCATTGTAAACCTCGAATTCACTTCAAAGGAATGTAGATGCGACTATTGGTTGCTAGGAAATAGCGTTTGCAGATGTCTACGTATCGTAGCAATAGATTTCTAATGCTTCTCAAAACGCAATATCGCATCTCATTTCTATGTTTCGTGATAAGTTATAATATTCATTGCGAAGTGTTATGTACACCTCGTATTCACTTCAAAAGAATGTAAATGCGACACTTCCATGCTAGGAAATAGCGTCTGCAGATGTCTACACGTCGAGGCAATAGAGTTCTAATGCTTCTTAAGGCGATATCGCATCTCAATTCTATGTTTCATGATAAGATATAATATTCATTGCGAAATGTCATGTATACCACGTATTCACTCCAAACGTATGTAAATGCGACACTTCCTTGCCAGGAAATAGCGTATTCAGATGTCTACGTATCGTAGCAATAGCGTTCTAATGCTACTTAAATCGCGATATCACATCTCATTTCTATGTTTCCTGATAAGATATAACATTCATTGCGAAGTGTCATGTACACCTCGTATTCACTTCAAAGGAATGTAAATGCGACACTTCCATGCTAGGAAATGGCGTCTGCAGATTTCTACGCGTCGAGGCAATAGAGTTCTAATGCTTCTTAAAACGCGATATCGCATTTCACTTCTATGTTTCATGATAAGATATAATATTCATTGCGAAGAGTCATGTATACCTAGTGTTCATTCCAAACGAATGTAAATGCGACACTTCCTTGCTAGGAAATAGCGTGTTCAGATGTCTACGTATCGTAGCAATAGAGCTCTAATGCTACGTAAATCGCGATATCGCATCTCATTTCTATGTTTCGTGATAAGATATAATATTCATTGCGAAGTGTCATGTATACCTCGTATTCTCTTCAAAAGAATGTAAATGCGACTATTGCTTGCTAGGAAATAGTGTTTGCAGATGTCTACGTATAGTAGCAATAGAGTTCTAATGCTTCTCTAAACGCGATATCGCATCTCATTCCTATGTTTCATGATATGATATAATATTCATTGCGAAGTGTCATGTACACCTCGTATTCACTTCAAAAGAATGTAAATGCGACACTTCCATGCTAGGAAATAGCGTCTGCAGATGTCTACACGTCGAGGCAATAGAGTTCTAATGCTTCTTAACGCGATATCGCATCTCACTTCTATGTTTCATGATAAGATATAATATTCATTGCGAAGTGTCATGTATACCTCCTATTCACTCCAGACGAATGTAAATGCGACACTTCCTTGCTAGGAAATAGCGTCTGCAGATGTCTACGCATCGAGGCAATAGAGTTCTTATGCTTCTTAAAACGCGATATCGTATCTCACTTCTATGTTTCATGATAAGATATAATATTCATTGCGAAATGTCATGTACACCTCGTATTCACTTCAAAAGAATGTAAATGCGACACTTCCATGCTAGGAAATAGCGTCTGCAGATTTCTACGCGTCGAGGCAATAGAGTTCGAATGCTTCTCAAAACGCGATATCGCATCTCATTTCTATGCTTAATGATAAGATATAATATTCATTGCGAAGTGTCATGTATACCTAGTATTCATTCCAAACGAATGTAAATGCGACACTTCCTTGCTAGGAAATAGCGTATTCAGATGTCTACGTATCGTAGCGGTTGAGTTCTAATGCTACTTAAATCGCGATATCTCATCTCCTTTCTATGTTTCGTGATAAGATATAATATTCATTGCGAAGTATCATGTATACCTTGTATTCACTTCAAAAGAATGTAAATGCGACTATTGCTTCCTAGGAATTAGCGTTTGCAGGTGTCTACGTATAGTAGCAATAGAGTTCTAATGCTTCTCAAAACGCGATATCGCATCTCATTTCTATGCTTCATGATAAGGCATAATATTCGTTGCGAAGTGTCATGTATACCTCGTAGTCACTCCAAAGCAATGTAAATACGATACTTCCTTGCTGGGAAATAGCGTATTCAGATGTCTACGTATCGTGGCAATAGAGTTCTAATGCTACTTAAATCGCGATATCGCATCTCATTCCTATGTTTCATGATAAGATATAATATTCATTGCGAAGTGTCATGTATACCCCGCATTCACTTCAAAAGAATGTAAATGCGACACTTCCATGCTAGGAAATAGCGTCTGCAGATTTCTACGCGTCGAAGCAATAGAGTTCTAATGTTTCTCAAAACGCGATATCGCATCTCATATCTATGCTTCATGATAAGATATAATATTCATTGCGATGTCTCATGTATACTTCGTATTCACTTCAAAAGAATGTAAATGCGACTATTGCTTGCTAGGAAATAGCGTTTGCAGATGCCTACGTATCGTAGCAATAGATTTCTAATGCTTCTTAGATCGCGATATTGCATCTCATTTCTATGTTTCGAGATATGTTATAATATTCATTCCGAAGTGCCATGTAAACCTCGAATTCTCTTCAAAGGAATGTAAATGCGATACTTCCTTGCCAGGAAATAGCGTATTCAGATGCCTACGTATCGTAGCAATTGAGTTCTAATGCTTCTCAAAACGCGATATCGCATCTCATTTCTATGCTTCATGATGGGGCATAATATTCATTGCGAATTGTCATGTATACCTAGTATTCATTCCAAACGAATGTAAATGCGACACTTCCTTGCTAGGAAATAGCGTTTGCAGATGTCTACGTATCGTAGCAATAGGTTTCTAATGCTTCTCAAAACGCAATATCGCATCTCATTACTATGTTTCGTGATAAGTTATAATATTCATTGCGAAGTGTTATGTACACCTCGTATTCACTTCAAAAGAATGTAAATGCGACACTTCCATGCTAGGAAATAGCGTCTGCAGATGTCTACACGTCGAGGCAATAGAGTTCTAATGCTTCTTAAGGCGATATCGCATCTCAATTCTATGTTTCATGATAAGATATAATATTCATTGCGAAATGTCATGTATACCACGTATTCACTCCAAACGTATGTAAATGCGACACTTCCTTGCCAGGAAATAGCGTATTCAGATGTCTACGTATCGTAGCAATAGCGTTCTAATGCTACTTAAATCGCGATATCACATCTCATTTCTATGTTTCCTGATAAGATATAACATTCATTGCGAAGTGTCATGTACACCTCGTATTCACTTCAAAGGAATGTAAATGCGACACTTCCATGCTAGGAAATGGCGTCTGCAGATTTCTACGCGTCGAGGCAATAGAGTTCTAATGCTTCTTAAAACGCGATATCGCATTTCACTTCTATGTTTCATGATAAGATATAATATTCATTGCGAAGAGTCATGTATACCTAGTGTTCATTCCAAACGAATGTAAATGCGACACTTCCTTGCTAGGAAATAGCGTGTTCAGATGTCTACGTATCGTAGCAATAGAGCTCTAATGCTACGTAAATCGCGATATCGCATCTCATTTCTATGTTTCGTGATAAGATATAATATTCATTGCGAAGTGTCATGTATACCTCGTATTCTCTTCAAAAGAATGTAAATGCGACTATTGCTTGCTAGGAAATAGTGTTTGCAGATGTCTACGTATAGTAGCAATAGAGTTCTAATGCTTCTCTAAACGCGATATCGCATCTCATTCCTATGTTTCATGATATGATATAATATTCATTGCGAAGTGTCATGTACACCTCGTATTCACTTCAAAAGAATGTAAATGCGACACTTCCATGCTAGGAAATAGCGTCTGCAGATGTCTACACGTCGAGGCAATAGAGTTCTAATGCTTCTTAACGCGATATCGCATCTCAATTCTATGTTTCATGATAAGATATAATATTCATTGCGAAGTGTCATGTATACCTCGTATTCACTCCAAACGTATGTAAATGCGACACTTCCTTGCCAGGAAATAGCGTATTCAGATGTCTACACGTCGAGGCAATAGAGTTCTAATGCTTCTTAACGCGATATCGCATCTCACTTCTATGTTTCATGATAAGATATAATATTCATTGCGAAGTGTCATGTATACCTCCTATTCACTCCAGACGAATGTAAATGCGACACTTCCTTGCTAGGAAATAGCGTCTGCAGATGTCTACGCATCGAGGCAATAGAGTTCTTATGCTTCTTAAAACGCGATATCGTATCTCACTTCTATGTTTCATGATAAGATATAATATTCATTGCGAAATGTCATGTACACCTCGTATTCACTTCAAAAGAATGTAAATGCGACACTTCCATGCTAGGAAATAGCGTCTGCAGATTTCTACGCGTCGAGGCAATAGAGTTCGAATGCTTCTCAAAACGCGATATCGCATCTCATTTCTATGCTTAATGATAAGATATAATATTCATTGCGAAGTGTCATGTATACCTAGTATTCATTCCAAACGAATGTAAATGCGACACTTCCTTGCTAGGAAATAGCGTATTCAGATGTCTACGTATCGTAGCGGTTGAGTTCTAATGCTACTTAAATCGCGATATCTCATCTCATTTCTATGTTTCGTGATAAGATATAATATTCATTGCGAAGTATCATGTATACCTTGTATTCACTTCAAAAGAATGTAAATGCGACTATTGCTTCCTAGGAATTAGCGTTTGCAGGTGTCTACGTATAGTAGCAATAGTGTTCTAATGCTTCTCAAAACGCGATATCGCATCTCATTTCTATGCTTCATGATAAGGCATAATATTCGTTGCGAAGTGTCATGTATACCTCGTAGTCACTCCAAAGCAATGTAAATACGATACTTCCTTGCTGGGAAATAGCGTATTCAGATGTCTACGTATCGTGGCAATAGAGTTCTAATGCTACTTAAATCGCGATATCGCATCTCATTCCTATGTTTCATGATAAGATATAATATTCATTGCGAAGTGTCATGTATACCCCGCATTCACTTCAAAAGAATGTAAATGCGACACTTCCATGCTAGGAAATAGCGTCTGCAGATTTCTACGCGTCGAAGCAATAGAGTTCTAATGTTTCTCAAAACGCGATATCGCATCTCATATCTATGCTTCATGATAAGATATAATATTCATTGCGATGTCTCATGTATACTTCGTATTCACTTCAAAAGAATGTAAATGCGACTATTGCTTGCTAGGAAATAGCGTTTGCAGATGCCTACGTATCGTAGCAATAGATTTCTAATGCTTCTTAGATCGCGATATTGCATCTCATTTCTATGTTTCGAGATATGTTATAATATTCATTCCGAAGTGCCATGTAAACCTCGAATTCTCTTCAAAGGAATGTAAATGCGATACTTCCTTGCCAGGAAATAGCGTATTCAGATGCCTACGTATCGTAGCAATTGAGTTCTAATGCTTCTCAAAACGCGATATCGCATCTCATTTCTATGCTTCATGATGGGGCATAATATTCATTGCGAATTGTCATGTATACCTAGTATTCATTCCAAACGAATGTAAATGCGACACTTCCTTGCTAGGAAATAGCGTTTGCAGATGTCTACGTATCGTAGCAATAGATTTCTAATGCTTCTCAAAACGCAATATCGCATCTCATTACTATGTTTCGTGATAAGTTATAATATTCATTGCGAAGTGTTATGTACACCTCGTATTCACTTCAAAAGAATGTAAATGCGACACTTCTATGCTAGGAAATAGCGTCTGCAGATGTCTACACGTCGAGGCAATAGATTTCTAATGCTTCTTAAGGCGATATAGCATCTCAATTCTATGTTTCATGATAAGATATAATATTCATTGCGAAATGTCATGTATACCACGTATTCACTCCAAACGTATGTAAATGCGACACTTCCTTGCCAGGAAATAGCGTATTCAGATGTCTACGTATCGTAGCAATAGCGTTCTAATGCTACTTAAATCGCGATATCACATCTCATTTCTATGTTTCCTGATAAGATATAACATTCATTGCGAAGTGTCATGTATACCTCGTATTCACTCCAAACGTATGTAAATGCGACACTTCCTTGCCAGGAAATAGCGTATTCAGATGTCTACACGTCGAGGCAATAGAGTTCTAATGCTTCTTAACGCGATATCGCATCTCACTTCTATGTTTCATGATAAGATATAATATTCATTGCGAAGTGTCATGTACACCTCGTATTCACCTCAAAAGAATGCAAATGCGACGCTTCCATGCTAGGAAATAGCGTCTGCAGATTTCTACGCGTCGAGGCAATAGAGTTCTAATGCTTCTCAAAACGCGATATCGCATTTCACTTCTATGTTTCATGATAAGATATAATATTCATTGCGAAGTGTCATGTATACCTCCTATTCACTCCAGACGAATGTAAATGCGACACTTCCTTGCTAGGAAATAGCGTCTGCAGATGTCTACGCATCGAGGCAATAGTGCTCTGATGCTTCTTAAAACGCGATATCGCATCTCACTTCTATGTTTCATGATAAGATATAATATTCATTGCGAAGTGTCATGTACACCTCGTATTCACTTCAAAAGAATGTAAATGCGACACTTCCATGCAAGCAAATAGCGTCTGCAGATGTCTACGCGTCGAGGCAATAGAGTTCTAATGCTTCTTAAAACGCGATATCGCATCTCACTTCTATGTTTCATGATAAGATATAATATTCATTGCGAAGTGTCATGTACACCTCGTATTCACTTCAAAAGAATGTAAATGCGACACTTCCATGCAAGGAAATAGCGTCTGCAGATGTCCACGCGTCGAAGCAATAGAATTCTAATGCTTCTTAAAATGCGATATCGCATCACACTTCTATGTTTCATAATAAGATATAATATTCATTGCGAAGTGTCATGTATACCTCGTATTCACTTCAAAAGAATGTAAATGCGACACTTCCATGCTAGGAAATAGCGTCTGCAGATTTCTACGCGTCGAGGCAATAGAGTTCTAATGCTTCTCAAAACGCGATATCGCATCTCATTTCTATGCTTCATGATAAGATATAATATTCATTGCGAAGTGTTATGTATACCTAGTATTCATTCCAAACGAATGTAAATGCGATACTTCCTTGCCAGGAAATAGCGTATTCAGATGCCTACGTATCGTAGCAATTGAGTTCTAATGCTTCTCAAAACGCGATATCGCATCTCATTTCTATGCTTCATGATGGGGCATAATATTCATTGCGAATTGTCATGTATACCTAGTATTCATTCCAAACGAATGTAAATGCGACACTTCCTTGCTAGGAAATAGCGTTTGCAGATGTCTACGTATCGTAGCAATAGATTTCTAATGCTTCTCAAAACGCAATATCGCATCTCATTACTATGTTTCGTGATAAGTTATAATATTCATTGCGAAGTGTTATGTACACCTCGTATTCACTTCAAAAGAATGTAAATGCGACACTTCCATGCTAGGAAATAGCGTCTGCAGATGTCTACACGTCGAGGCAATAGAGTTCTAATGCTTCTTAAGGCGATATCGCATCTCAATTCTATGTTTCATGATAAGATATAATATTCATTGCGAAATGTCATGTATACCACGTATTCACTCCAAACGTATGTAAATGCGACACTTCCTTGCCAGGAAATAGCGTATTCAGATGTCTACGTATCGTAGCAATAGCGTTCTAATGCTACTTAAATCGCGATATCACATCTCATTTCTATGTTTCCTGATAAGATATAACATTCATTGCGAAGTGTCATGTACACCTCGTATTCACTTCAAAGGAATGTAAATGCGACACTTCCATGCTAGGAAATGGCGTCTGCAGATTTCTACGCGTCGAGGCAATAGAGTTCTAATGCTTCTTAAAACGCGATATCGCATTTCACTTCTATGTTTCATGATAAGATATAATATTCATTGCGAAGAGTCATGTATACCTAGTGTTCATTCCAAACGAATGTAAATGCGACACTTCCTTGCTAGGAAATAGCGTGTTCAGATGTCTACGTATCGTAGCAATAGAGCTCTAATGCTACGTAAATCGCGATATCGCATCTCATTTCTATGTTTCGTGATAAGATATAATATTCATTGCGAAGTGTCATGTATACCTCGTATTCTCTTCAAAAGAATGTAAATGCGACTATTGCTTGCTAGGAAATAGTGTTTGCAGATGTCTACGTATAGTAGCAATAGAGTTCTAATGCTTCTCTAAACGCGATATCGCATCTCATTCCTATGTTTCATGATATGATATAATATTCATTGCGAAGTGTCATGTACACCTCGTATTCACTTCAAAAGAATGTAAATGCGACACTTCCATGCTAGGAAATAGCGTCTGCAGATGTCTACACGTCGAGGCAATAGAGTTCTAATGCTTCTTAACGCGATATCGCATCTCAATTCTATGTTTCATGATAAGATATAATATTCATTGCGAAGTGTCATGTATACCTCGTATTCACTCCAAACGTATGTAAATGCGACACTTCCTTGCCAGGAAATAGCGTATTCAGATGTCTACACGTCGAGGCAATAGAGTTCTAATGCTTCTTAACGCGATATCGCATCTCACTTCTATGTTTCATGATAAGATATAATATTCATTGCGAAGTGTCATGTATACCTCCTATTCACTCCAGACGAATGTAAATGCGACACTTCCTTGCTAGGAAATAGCGTCTGCAGATGTCTACGCATCGAGGCAATAGAGTTCTTATGCTTCTTAAAACGCGATATCGTATCTCACTTCTATGTTTCATGATAAGATATAATATTCATTGCGAAATGTCATGTACACCTCGTATTCACTTCAAAAGAATGTAAATGCGACACTTCCATGCTAGGAAATAGCGTCTGCAGATTTCTACGCGTCGAGGCAATAGAGTTCGAATGCTTCTCAAAACGCGATATCGCATCTCATTTCTATGCTTAATGATAAGATATAATATTCATTGCGAAGTGTCATGTATACCTAGTATTCATTCCAAACGAATGTAAATGCGACACTTCCTTGCTAGGAAATAGCGTATTCAGATGTCTACGTATCGTAGCGGTTGAGTTCTAATGCTACTTAAATCGCGATATCTCATCTCATTTCTATGTTTCGTGATAAGATATAATATTCATTGCGAAGTATCATGTATACCTTGTATTCACTTCAAAAGAATGTAAATGCGACTATTGCTTCCTAGGAATTAGCGTTTGCAGGTGTCTACGTATAGTAGCAATAGTGTTCTAATGCTTCTCAAAACGCGATATCGCATCTCATTTCTATGCTTCATGATAAGGCATAATATTCGTTGCGAAGTGTCATGTATACCTCGTAGTCACTCCAAAGCAATGTAAATACGATACTTCCTTGCTGGGAAATAGCGTATTCAGATGTCTACGTATCGTGGCAATAGAGTTCTAATGCTACTTAAATCGCGATATCGCATCTCATTCCTATGTTTCATGATGGGGCATAATATTCATTGCGAATTGTCATGTATACCTAGTATTCATTCCAAACGAATGTAAATGCGACACTTCCTTGCTAGGAAATAGCGTTTGCAGATGTCTACGTATCGTAGCAATAGATTTCTAATGCTTCTCAAAACGCAATATCGCATCTCATTACTATGTTTCGTGATAAGTTATAATATTCATTGCGAAGTGTTATGTACACCTCGTATTCACTTCAAAAGAATGTAAATGCGACACTTCCATGCTAGGAAATAGCGTCTGCAGATGTCTACACGTCGAGGCAATAGAGTTCTAATGCTTCTTAAGGCGATATCGCATCTCAATTCTATGTTTCATGATAAGATATAATATTCATTGCGAAATGTCATGTATACCACGTATTCACTCCAAACGTATGTAAATGCGACACTTCCTTGCCAGGAAATAGCGTATTCAGATGTCTACGTATCGTAGCAATAGCGTTCTAATGCTACTTAAATCGCGATATCACATCTCATTTCTATGTTTCCTGATAAGATATAACATTCATTGCGAAGTGTCATGTACACCTCGTATTCACTTCAAAGGAATGTAAATGCGACACTTCCATGCTAGGAAATGGCGTCTGCAGATTTCTACGCGTCGAGGCAATAGAGTTCTAATGCTTCTTAAAACGCGATATCGCATTTCACTTCTATGTTTCATGATAAGATATAATATTCATTGCGAAGAGTCATGTATACCTAGTGTTCATTCCAAACGAATGTAAATGCGACACTTCCTTGCTAGGAAATAGCGTGTTCAGATGTCTACGTATCGTAGCAATAGAGCTCTAATGCTACGTAAATCGCGATATCGCATCTCATTTCTATGTTTCGTGATAAGATATAATATTCATTGCGAAGTGTCATGTATACCTCGTATTCTCTTCAAAAGAATGTAAATGCGACTATTGCTTGCTAGGAAATAGTGTTTGCAGATGTCTACGTATAGTAGCAATAGAGTTCTAATGCTTCTCTAAACGCGATATCGCATCTCATTCCTATGTTTCATGATATGATATAATATTCATTGCGAAGTGTCATGTACACCTCGTATTCACTTCAAAAGAATGTAAATGCGACACTTCCATGCTAGGAAATAGCGTCTGCAGATGTCTACACGTCGAGGCAATAGAGTTCTAATGCTTCTTAACGCGATATCGCATCTCAATTCTATGTTTCATGATAAGATATAATATTCATTGCGAAGTGTCATGTATACCTCGTATTCACTCCAAACGTATGTAAATGCGACACTTCCTTGCCAGGAAATAGCGTATTCAGATGTCTACACGTCGAGGCAATAGAGTTCTAATGCTTCTTAACGCGATATCGCATCTCACTTCTATGTTTCATGATAAGATATAATATTCATTGCGAAGTGTCATGTATACCTCCTATTCACTCCAGACGAATGTAAATGCGACACTTCCTTGCTAGGAAATAGCGTCTGCAGATGTCTACGCATCGAGGCAATAGAGTTCTTATGCTTCTTAAAACGCGATATCGTATCTCACTTCTATGTTTCATGATAAGATATAATATTCATTGCGAAATGTCATGTACACCTCGTATTCACTTCAAAAGAATGTAAATGCGACACTTCCATGCTAGGAAATAGCGTCTGCAGATTTCTACGCGTCGAGGCAATAGAGTTCGAATGCTTCTCAAAACGCGATATCGCATCTCATTTCTATGCTTAATGATAAGATATAATATTCATTGCGAAGTGTCATGTATACCTAGTATTCATTCCAAACGAATGTAAATGCGACACTTCCTTGCTAGGAAATAGCGTATTCAGATGTCTACGTATCGTAGCGGTTGAGTTCTAATGCTACTTAAATCGCGATATC
This sequence comes from Xylocopa sonorina, assembly GCF_050948175.1. NCBI lineage: Eukaryota > Metazoa > Arthropoda > Insecta > Hymenoptera > Apidae > Xylocopa > Xylocopa sonorina. The sequence continues at coordinate 916,970 of NW_027490164.1, forward strand.
TCATCTCCTTTCTATGTTTCGTGATAAGATATAATATTCATTGCGAAGTATCATGTATACCTTGTATTCACTTCAAAAGAATGTAAATGCGACTATTGCTTCCTAGGAATTAGCGTTTGCAGGTGTCTACGTATAGTAGCAATAGAGTTCTAATGCTTCTCAAAACGCGATATCGCATCTCATTTCTATGCTTCATGATAAGGCATAATATTCGTTGCGAAGTGTCATGTATACCTCGTAGTCACTCCAAAGCAATGTAAATACGATACTTCCTTGCTGGGAAATAGCGTATTCAGATGTCTACGTATCGTGGCAATAGAGTTCTAATGCTACTTAAATCGCGATATCGCATCTCATTCCTATGTTTCATGATAAGATATAATATTCATTGCGAAGTGTCATGTATACCCCGCATTCACTTCAAAAGAATGTAAATGCGACACTTCCATGCTAGGAAATAGCGTCTGCAGATTTCTACGCGTCGAAGCAATAGAGTTCTAATGTTTCTCAAAACGCGATATCGCATCTCATATCTATGCTTCATGATAAGATATAATATTCATTGCGATGTCTCATGTATACTTCGTATTCACTTCAAAAGAATGTAAATGCGACTATTGCTTGCTAGGAAATAGCGTTTGCAGATGCCTACGTATCGTAGCAATAGATTTCTAATGCTTCTTAGATCGCGATATTGCATCTCATTTCTATGTTTCGAGATATGTTATAATATTCATTCCGAAGTGCCATGTAAACCTCGAATTCTCTTCAAAGGAATGTAAATGCGACACTTCCTTGCCAGGAAATAGCGTATTCAGATGCCTACGTATCGTAGCAATTGAGTTCTAATGCTTCTCAAAACGCGATATCGCATCTCATTTCTATGCTTCATGATGGGGCATAATATTCATTGCGAATTGTCATGTATACCTAGTATTCATTCCAAACGAATGTAAATGCGACACTTCCTTGCTAGGAAATAGCGTTTGCAGATGTCTACGTATCGTAGCAATAGATTTCTAATGCTTCTCAAAACGCAATATCGCATCTCATTACTATGTTTCGTGATAAGTTATAATATTCATTGCGAAGTGTCATGTACACCTCGTATTCACCTCAAAAGAATGCAAATGCGACGCTTCCATGCTAGGAAATAGCGTCTGCAGATTTCTACGCGTCGAGGCAATAGAGTTCTAATGCTTCTCAAAACGCGATATCGCATTTCACTTCTATGTTTCATGATAAGATATAATATTCATTGCGAAGTGTCATGTATACCTCCTATTCACTCCAGACGAATGTAAATGCGACACTTCCTTGCTAGGAAATAGCGTCTGCAGATGTCTACGCATCGAGGCAATAGTGCTCTGATGCTTCTTAAAACGCGATATCGCATCTCACTTCTATGTTTCATGATAAGATATAATATTCATTGCGAAGTGTCATGTACACCTCGTATTCACTTCAAAAGAATGTAAATGCGACACTTCCATGCAAGCAAATAGCGTCTGCAGATGTCTACGCGTCGAGGCAATAGAGTTCTAATGCTTCTTAAAACGCGATATCGCATCTCACTTCTATGTTTCATGATAAGATATAATATTCATTGCGAAGTGTCATGTACACCTCGTATTCACTTCAAAAGAATGTAAATGCGACACTTCCATGCAAGGAAATAGCGTCTGCAGATGTCCACGCGTCGAAGCAATAGAATTCTAATGCTTCTTAAAATGCGATATCGCATCACACTTCTATGTTTCATAATAAGATATAATATTCATTGCGAAGTGTCATGTATACCTCGTATTCACTTCAAAAGAATGTAAATGCGACACTTCCATGCTAGGAAATAGCGTCTGCAGATTTCTACGCGTCGAGGCAATAGAGTTCTAATGCTTCTCAAAACGCGATATCGCATCTCATTTTTATGCTTCATGATAAGATATAATATTCATTGCGAAGTGTCATGTATACCTAGTATTCATTCCAAACGAATGTAAATGCGACACTTCCTTGCTAGGAAATAGCGTATTCAGATGTCTACGTATCGTAGCAGTAGAGTTCTAATGCTACTTAAATCGCGATATCTCATCTCATTTCTATGTTTCGTGATAAGATATAATATTCATTGCGAAGTATCATGTATACCTCGTATTCACTTCAAAAGAATGTAAATGCGACTATTGCTTCCTAGGAAATAGCGTTTGCAGATGTCTACGTATAGTAGCAATAGAGTTCTAATGCTTCTCAAAACGCGATATCGCATCTCATTTCTATGCTTCATGATAAGGCATAATATTCGTTGCGAAGTGTCATGCATACCTCGTAGTCACTCCAAACCAATGTAAATACGACACTTCCTTGCTAGGAAATAGCGTATTCAGATGTCTACGTATCGTGGCAATAGAGTTCTGATGCGACTTAAATCGCGATATCGCATCTCATTCCTATGTTTCATGATAAGATGTAATATTCATTGCGAAGTGTCATGTATACTTCGTATTCACTTCAAAAGAATGTAAATGCGACACTTCCATGCTAGGAAATAGCGTCTGCAGATTTCTACGCGTCGAGGCAATAGAGTTCTAATGCTTCTCAAAACGCGATATCGCATCTCATTTCTATGCTTCATGATAAGATATAATATGCATTGCAAAGTGTCATGTATACCTCGTATTCACTTCAAAAGAATGTAAGTGCGACACTTCCAAACTAGGAAATAGCGTTTGCAGGTGCCTCCGCATCCAGGCCATAGAGTTCTAATGCTTCCTAAAACGCGATATCGCATCTCTCTTCTATGTTTCATGATAAGATATAATATTCATTGCTAAGTGAAATGTGTACCTCGTATTCACTTCAAAAGTATGTAAGTGCGACACTTCCATGCTAGGAAATAGCGTCTGCAGATTTCTACGCGTCGAGGCAATAGAGTTCTAATGCTTCTCAAAGCGCGATATCGCATCTCATTTTTATGTTTCCTGATAAGATATAATATTCATTGCGAAGTGTCATGTACACCTCGTATTCACCTCAGAAGAATGCAAATGCGACGCTTCCATGCTAGGAAATAGCGTCTGCAGATTTCTACGCGTCGAGGCAATAGAGTTCTAATGCTTCTTAAAACGCGATATCGAATTTCACTTCTATGTTTCATGATAAGATATAATATTCATTGCGAAGTGTCATGTATACCTCCTATTCACTCCAGACGAATGTAAATGCGACACTTCCTTGCTAGGAAATAGCGTCTGCAGATGTCTACGCATCGAGGCAATAGTGCTCTGATGCTTCTTAAAACGCGATATCGCATCTCACTTCTATGTTTCATGATAAGATATAATATTCATTGCGAAGTATCATGTACACCTCGTATTCACTTCAAAAGAATGTAAATGCGACACTTCCATGCAAGCAAATAGCGTCTGCAGATGTCTACGCGTCGAGGCAATAGAGTTCTAATGCTTCTTAAAACGCGATATCGCATCTCACTTCTATGTTTCATGATAAGATATAATATTCATTGCGAAGTGTCATGTACACCTCGTATTCACTTCAAAAGAATGTAAATGCGACACTTCCATGCAAGGAAATAGCGTCTGCAGATGTCCACGCGTCGAAGCAATAGAATTCTAATGCTTCTTAAAATGCGATATCGCATCACACTTCTATGTTTCATAATAAGATATAATATTCATTGCGAAGTGTCATGTATACCTCGTATTCACTTCAAAAGAATGTAAATGCGACACTTCCATGCTAGGAAATAGCGTCTGTAGATTTCTACGCGTCGAGGCAATAGAGTTCTAATGCTTCTCAAAACGCGATATCGCATCTCATTTCTATGCTTCATGATAAGATATAATATTCATTGCGAAGTGTCATGTATACCTAGTATTCATTCCAAACGAATGTAAATGCGACACTTCCTTGCTAGGAAATAGCGTATTCAGATGTCTACGTATCGTAGCAGTAGAGTTCTAATGCTACTTAAATCGCGGTATCTCATCTCATTTCTATGTTTCGTGATAAGATATAATATTCATTGCGAAGTATCATGTATACCTCGTATTCACTTCAAAAGAATGTAAATGCGACTATTGCTTCCTAGGAAATAGCGTTTGCAGATGTCTACGTATAGTAGCAATAGAGTTCTAATGCTTCTCAAAACGCGATATCGCATCTCATTTCTATGCTTCATGATAAGGCATAATATTCGTTGCGAAGTGTCATGCATACCTCGTAGTCACTCCAAACCAATGTAAATACGACACTTCCTTGCTAGGAAATAGCGTATTCAGATGTCTACGTATCGTGGCAATAGAGTTCTAATGCTACTTAAATCGCGATATCGCATCTCATTCCTATGTTTCATGATAAGATATAATATTCATTGCGAAGTGTCATGTATACCCCGCATTCACTTCAAAAGAATGTAAATGCGACACTTCCATGCTAGGAAATAGCGCCTGCAGATTTCTACGCGTCGAGGCAATAGAGTTCTAATGCTTCTCAAAACGCGATATCGCATCTCATTTCTATGCTTCATGATAAGATATAATATTCATTGCGAAGTCTCATGTATACTTCGTATTCACTTCAAAAGAATGTAAATGCGACTATTGCTTGCTAGGAAATAGCGTTTGCAGATGCCTACGTATCGTAGCAATAGATTTCTAATGCTTCTTAGATCACGATATTGCATCTCATTTCTATGTTTCGAGATATGTTATAATATTCAGTCCGAAGTGCCATGTAAACCTCGAATTCTCTTCAAATGAATGTAAATGCGACACTTCCTTGCCAGGAAATAGCGTATTCAGATGTCTACGTATCGTAGCAATTGAGTTCTAATGCTTCTCAAAACGCGATATCGCATCACATTTCTATGCTTCATGATAGGGCATAATATTCATTGCGAATTGTCATGTATACCTAGTATTCATTCCAAACGAATGTAAATGCGACACTTCCTTGCTAGGAAATAGCGTATTCAGATGTCTACGTATCGTAGCAATAGAGTTCTAATGCTACTTAAATCGCGATATCGCATCTCATTTCTATGTTTCGTGATAAGATATAATATTCATTACGAGGTGTCATGTATACCTCGTATTCACTTCAAAAGAATGTAAATGCGACTGTTGCTTGCTAGGAAATAGCGTTTGCAGATGTCTACGTATAGTAGCAACAGAGTTCTAATGCTTCTCAAAACGCGATATCGCATCTCATTTCTATGCTTCATGATAAGGCATAATATTCGTTGCGAAGTGTCATGTATACCTCGTAGTCACTCCAAACCAATGTAAATACGACACTTCCTTGCTAGGAAATAGCGTATTCAGATGTCTACGTATCGTGGCAATAGAGTTCTGATGCGACTTAAATCGCGATATCGCATCTCATTCCTATGTTTCATGATAAGATATAATATTCATTGCGAAGTGTCATGTATACTTCGCATTCACTTCAAAAGAATGTAAATGCGACACTTCCATGCTAGGAAATAGCGTCTGCAGATTTCTACGCGTCGAGGCAATAGAGTTCTTATGCTTCTCAAAACGCGATATCGCATTTCACTTCTATGTTTCATGATAAGATATAATATTCATTGCGAAGTGTCATGTATACCTCCTATTCACTCCAGACGAATGTAAATGCGACACTTCCTTGCTAGGAAATAGCGTCTGCAGATGTCTACGCATCGAGGCAATAGTGCTCTGATGCTTCTTAAAACGCGATATCGCATCTCACTTCTATGTTTCATGATAAGATATAATATTCATTGCGAAGTGTCATGTACACCTCGTATTCACTTCAAAAGAATGTAAATGCGACACTTCCATGCAAGGAAATAGCGTCTGCAGATGTCCACGCGTCGAAGCAATAGAATTCTAATGCTTCTTAAAATGCGATATCGCATCACACTTCTATGTTTCATAATAAGATATAATATTCATTGCGAAGTGTCATGTATACCTCGTATTCACTTCAAAAGAATGTAAATGCGACACTTCCATGCTAGGAAATAGCGTCTGCAGATTTCTACGCGTCGAGGCAATAGAGTTCTAATGCTTCTCAAAACGCGATATCGCATCTCATTTCTATGCTTCATGATAAGATATAATATTCATTGCGAAGTGTCATGTATACCTAGTATTCATTCCAAACGAATGTAAATGCGACACTTCCTTGCTAGGAAATAGCGTATTCAGATGTCTACGTATCGTAGCAGTAGAGTTCTAATGCTACTTAAATCGCGATATCTCATCTCATTTCTATGTTTCGTGATAAGATATAATATTCATTGCGAAGTATCATGTATACCTCGTATTCACTTCAAAAGAATGTAAATGCGACTATTGCTTCCTAGGAAATAGCGTTTGCAGATGTCTACGTATAGTAGCAATAGAGTTCTAATGCTTCTCAAAACGCGATATCGCATCTCATTTCTATGCTTCATGATAAGGCATAATATTCGTTGCGAAGTGTCATGCATACCTCGTAGTCACTCCAAACCAATGTAAATACGACACTTCCTTGCTAGGAAATAGCGTATTCAGATGTCTACGTATCGTGGCAATAGAGTTCTAATGCTACTTAAATCGCGATATCGCATCTCATTCCTATGTTTCATGATAAGATATAATATTCATTGCGAAGTGTCATGTATACCCCGCATTCACTTCAAAAGAATGTAAATGCGACACCTCCATGCTAGGAAATAGCGCCTGCAGATTTCTACGCGTCGAGGCAATAGAGTTCTAATGCTTCTCAAAACGCGATATCGCATCTCATTTCTATGCTTCATGATAAGATATAATATTCATTGCGAAGTCTCATGTATACTTCGTATTCACTTCAAAAGAATGTAAATGCGACTATTGCTTGCTAGGAAATAGCGTTTGCAGATGCCTACGTATCGTAGCAATAGATTTCTAATGCTTCTTAGATCGCGATATTGCATCTCATTTCTATGTTTCGAGATATGTTATAATATTCAGTCCGAAGTGCCATGTAAACCTCGAATTCTCTTCAAAGGAATGTAAATGCGACACTTCCTTGCCAGGAAATAGCGTATTCAGATGTCTACGTATCGTAGCAATTGATTTCTAATGCTTCTCAAAACGCGATATCGCATCACATTTCTATGCTTCATGATAGAGCATAATATTCATTGCGAATTGTCATGTATACCTAGTATTCATTCCAAACGAATGTAAATGCGACACTTCCTTGCTAGGAAATAGCGTATTCAGATGTCTACGTATCCTAGCAATAGAGTTCTAATGCTACTTAAATCGCGATATCGCATCTCATTTCTATGTTTCGTGATAAGATATAATATTCATTACGAGGTGTCATGTATACCTCGTATTCACTTCAAAAGAATGTAAATGCGACTATTGCTTGCTAGGAAATAGCGTTTGCAGATGTCTACGTATAGTAGCAACAGAGTTCTAATGCTTCTCAAAACGCGATATCGCATCTCATTTCTATGCTTCATGATAAGGCATAATATTCGTTGCGAAGTGTCATGTATACCTCGTAGTCACTCCAAACCAATGTAAATACGACACTTCCTTGCTAGGAAATAGCGTATTCAGATGTCTACGTATCGTGGCAATAGAGTTCTGATGCGACTTAAATCGCGATATCGCATCTCATTCCTATGTTTCATGATAAGATATAATATTCATTGCGAAGTGTCATGTATACTTCGCATTCACCTCAAAAGAATGTAAATGCGAAACTTCCATGCTAGGAAATAGCGTCTGCAGATTTCTACGCGTCGAGGCAATAGAGTTCTAATGCTTCTCAAAACGCGATATCGCATCTCATTTCTATGCTTCATGATAAGATATAGTATGCATTGCAAAGTGTCATGTATACCTCGTATTCACTTCAAAAGAATGTAAGTGCGACACTTCCAAACTAGGAAATAGCGTTTGCAGATGTCTACGCATCGAGGCAATAGTGCTCTGATGCTTCTTAAAACGCGATATCGCATCTCACTTCTATGTTTCATGATAAGATATAATATTCATTGCGAAGTGTCATGTACACCTCGTATTCACTTCAAAAGAATGTAAATGCGACACTTCCATGCAAGGAAATAGCGTCTGCAGATGTCCACGCGTCGAAGCAATAGAATTCTAATGCTTCTTAAAATGCGATATCGCATCACACTTCTATGTTTCATAATAAGATATAATATTCATTGCGAAGTGTCATGTATACCTCGTATTCACTTCAAAAGAATGTAAATGCGACACTTCCATGCTAGGAAATAGCGTCTGCAGATTTCTACGCGTCGAGGCAATAGAGTTCTAATGCTTCTCAAAACGCGATATCGCATCTCATTTCTATGCTTCATGATAAGATATAATATTCATTGCGAAGTGTCATGTATACCTAGTATTCATTCCAAACGAATGTAAATGCGACACTTCCTTGCTAGGAAATAGCGTATTCAGATGTCTACGTATCGTAGCAGTAGAGTTCTAATGCTACTTAAATCGCGGTATCTCATCTCATTTCTATGTTTCGTGATAAGATATAATATTCATTGCGAAGTATCATGTATACCTCGTATTCACTTCAAAAGAATGTAAATGCGACTATTGCTTCCTAGGAAATAGCGTTTGCAGATGTCTACGTATAGTAGCAATAGAGTTCTAATGCTTCTCAAAACGCGATATCGCATCTCATTTCTATGCTTCATGATAAGGCATAATATTCGTTGCGAAGTGTCATGCATACCTCGTAGTCACTCCAAACCAATGTAAATACGACACTTCCTTGCTAGGAAATAGCGTATTCAGATGTCTACGTATCGTGGCAATAGAGTTCTAATGCTACTTAAATCGCGATATCGCATCTCATTCCTATGTTTCATGATAAGATATAATATTCATTGCGAAGTGTCATGTATACCCCGCATTCACTTCAAAAGAATGTAAATGCGACACTTCCATGCTAGGAAATAGCGCCTGCAGATTTCTACGCGTCGAGGCAATAGAGTTCTAATGCTTCTCAAAACGCGATATCGCATCTCATTTCTATGCTTCATGATAAGATATAATATTCATTGCGAAGTCTCATGTATACTTCGTATTCACTTCAAAAGAATGTAAATGCGACTATTGCTTGCTAGGAAATAGCGTTTGCAGATGCCTACGTATCGTAGCAATAGATTTCTAATGCTTCTTAGATCGCGATATTGCATCTCATTTCTATGTTTCGAGATATGTTATAATATTCAGTCCGAAGTGCCATGTAAACCTCGAATTCTCTTCAAAGGAATGTAAATGCGACACTTCCTTGCCAGGAAATAGCGTATTCAGATGTCTACGTATCGTAGCAATTGAGTTCTAATGCTTCTCAAAACGCGATATCGCATCACATTTCTATGCTTCATGATAGAGCATAATATTCATTGCGAATTGTCATGTATACCTAGTATTCATTCCAAACGAATGTAAATGCGACACTTCCATGCTAGGAAATAGCGTCTGCAGATGTCTACACGTCGAGGCAATAGAGTTCTAATGCTTCTTAACGCGATATCGCATATCAATTCTATGTTTCTTGATAAGATATAATATTCATTGCGAAGTGTCATGTATACCTCGTATTCACTCCAAACGTATGTAAATGCGACACTTCCTTGCCAGGAAATAGCGTATTCAGATGTCTACACGTCGAGGCAATAGAGTTCTAATGCTTCTTAACGCGATATCGCATCTCACTTCTACGTTTCATGATAAGATATAATATTCATTGCGAAGTGTCATGTATACCTCCTATTCACTTCAAAAGAATCTAAATGCGACATTTCCATGCTAGGAAATAGCCTTTGCAGATATCTCCGCATCGAAGCAATAGGGTTCTAATGCTTTTTAAAACGAGATGTCGCATTTCATTTCTATGTTTTGTGATAAGATATAATATTCATTGCGAAGTGTCATGTATACCTCCTATTCACTTCAAAAGAATCTAAATGCGACATTTCCATGCTAGGAAATAGCCAATGCAGATATCTCCGCATCGAAGCAATAGGGTTCTAATGCTTCTCAAAACGCGATATCGCATCTCATTTCTATGCTTCATGATAAGATATAATAATCATTGCGAAGTGTCATGTATACCCAGTATTCATTCCAAAGGAATGTAAATGCGACACTTCCTTGCTAGGAAATAGCGTATTCAGATGTCTACGTATCGTAGCAGTAGAGTACTAATGCTACTTAAATCGCGATATCTCATCTCATTTCTATGTTTCGTGATAAGATATAATATTCATTGCGAAGTATCATGTATACCTCGTATTCACTTCAAAAGAATGTAAATGCGACTATTGCTTCCTAGGAAATAGCGTTTGCAGATGTCTACGTATAGTAGCAATAGAGTTCTAATGCTTCTCAAAACGCGATATCGCATCTCATTTCTATGCTTCATGATAAGGCATAATAGTCGTTGCGAAGTGTCATGTATACCTCGTAGTCACTCCAAACCAATGTAAATACGACACTTCCTTGCTAGGAAATAGCGTATTCAGATGTCTACGTATCGTGGCAATAGAGTTCTAATGCTACTTAAATCGCGATATCGCATCTCATTCCTATGTTTCATGATAAGATATAATATTCATTGCGAAGTGTCATGTATACCCCGCATTCACTTCAAAAGAATGTAAATGCGACACTTCCATGCTAGGAAATAGCGTCTGCAGATTTCTACGCGTCGAGGCAATAGAGTTCTAATGCTTCTCAAAACGCGATATCGCATCTCATTTCTATGCTTCATGATAAGATATAATATTCATTGCGAAGTCTCATGTATGCTTCGTATTCACTTCAAAAGAATGTAAATGCGACTATTGCTTGCTAGGAAATAGCGTTTGCAGATGCCTACGTATCGTAGCAATAGATTTCTAATGCTTCTTAGATCGCGATATTGCATCTCATTTCTATGTTTCGAGATATGTTATAATATTCATTCCGAAGTGCCATGTAAACCTCGAATTCTCTTCAAAGGAATGTAAATGCGACACTTCCTTGCCAGGAAATAGCGTATTCAGATGTCTACGTATCGTAGCAATTGTGTTCTAATGCTTCTCAAAACGCGATATCGCATCTCATTTCTATGCTTCATGATAGGGCATAATATTCATTGCGAATTGTCATGTATACCTAGTATTCATTCCAAACGAATGTAAATGCGACACTTCCTTGCTAGGAAATAGCGTATTCAGATGTCTACGTATCGTAGCAATAGAGTTCTAATGCTACTTAAATCGCGATATCGCATCTCATTTCTATGTTTCGTGATAAGATATAATATTCATTACGAGGTGTCATGTATACCTCGTATTCACTTCAAGAGAATGTAAATGCGACTATTGCTTGCTAGGAAATAGCGTTTGCAGATGTCTACGTATAGTAGCAATAGAGTTCTAATGCTTCTCAAAACGCGATATCGCATCTCATTTCTATGCTTCATGATAAGGCATAATATTCGTTGCGAAGTGTCATGTATACCTCGTAGTTACTCCAAACCAATGTAAATACGACACTTCCTTCCTAGGAAATAGCGTATTCAGATGTCTACGTATCGTGGCAATAGAGTTCTGATGCTACTTAAATCGCGATATCGCATCTCATTCCTATGTTTCATGATAAGATATAATATTCATTGCGAAGTGTCATGTATACCTCGTATTCACTTCAAAAGAATGTAAATGCGACACTTCCATGCTAGGAAATAGCGTCTGCAGGTGCCTCCGCATCGAGGCCATAGAGCTCTAATTCTTCCTAAAACGCGATATCGCATCTCTCTTCTATGTTTCATGATAAGATATAATATTCATTGCTAAGTGAAATGTGTACCTCGTATTCACTTCAAAAGTATGTAAGTGCGACACTTCCATGCTAGGATATAGCGTCTGCAGATTTCTACGCGTCGAGGCAATAGAGTTCTAATGCTTCTCAAAACGCGATATCGCATCTCATTCCTATGTTTCATGATAAGATATAATATTCATTGCGAAGTGTCATGTATACCCCGCATTCACTTCAAAAGAATGTAAATGCGACACTTCCATGCTAGGAAATAGCGTCTGCAGATTTCTACGCGTCGAGGCAATAGAGTTCTAATGCTTCTCAGAACGCGATATCGCATCTCATTTCTATGCTTCATGATAAGATATAATATTCATTGCGAAGTCTCATGTATGCTTCGTATTCACTTCAAAAGAATGTAAATGCGACTATTGCTTGCTAGGAAGTAGCGTTTGCAGATGCCTACGTATCGTAACAATAGATTTCTAATGCTTCTTAGATCGCGATATTGCATCTCATTTCTATGTTTCGAGATATGTTATAATATTCATTCCGAAGTGCCATGTAAACCTCGAATTCTCTTCAAAGGAATGTAAATGCGACACTTCCTTGCCAGGAAATAGCGTATTCAGATGTCTACGTATCGTAGCATTTGTGTTCTAATGCTTCTCAAAACGCGATATCGCATCTCATTTCTATGCTTCATGATAGGGCATAATATTCATTGCGAATTGTCATGTATACCTAGTATTCATTCCAAACGAATGTAAATGCGACACTTCCTTGCTAGGAAATAGCGTATTCAGATGTCTACGTATCGTAGCAATAGAGTTCTAATGCTACTTAAATCGCGATATCGCATCTCATTTCTATGTTTCGTGATAAGATATAATATTCATTACGAGGTGTCATGTATACCTCGTATTCACTTCAAGAGAATGTAAATGCGACTATTGCTTGCTAGGAAATAGCGTTTGCAGATGTCCACGTATAGTAGCAATAGAGTTCTAATGCTTCTCAAAACGCGATATCGCATCTCATTTCTATGCTTCATGATAAGGCATAATATTCGTTGCGAAGTGTCATGTATACCTCGTAGTCACTCCAAACCAATGTAAATACGACACTTCCTTCCTAGGAAATAGCGTATTCAGATGTCTACGTATCGTGGCAATAGAGTTCTGATGCTACTTAAATCGCGATATCGCATCTCATTCCTATGTTTCATGATAAGATATAATATTCATTGCGAAGTGTAATGTATACCTCGTATTCACTTCAAAAGAATGTAAATGCGACACTTCCATGCTAGGAAATAGCGTCTGCAGGTGCCTCCGCATCGAGGCCATAGAGTTCTAATTCTTCCTAAAACGCGATATCGCATCTCTCTTCTATGTTTCATGATAAGATATAATATTCATTGCTAAGTGAAATGTGTACCTCGTATTCACTTCAAAAGTATGTAAGTGCGACACTTCCATGCTAGGATATAGCGTCTGCAGATTTCTACGCGTCGAGGCAATAGAGTTCTAATGCTTCTCAAAACGCGATATCGCATCTCATTCCTATGTTTCATGATAAGATATAATATTCATTGCGAAGTGTCATGTATACCTCGTATTCACTTCAAAAGAATGTAAATGCGACACTTCCATGCTAGGAAATAGCGTCTGCAGGTGCCTCCGCATCGAGGCCATAGAGTTCTAATGCTTCCTAAAACGCGATATCGCATCTCATTTCTATGTTTCGTGATAAGTTATAATATTCATTGCGAAGTGTTATGTACACCTCGTATTCACTTCAAAAGAATGTAAATGCGACACATCCATGCTAGGAAATAGCGTCTGCAGATGTCTACACGTCGATGCAATAGAGTTCTAATACTTCTTAACGCGATATCGCATCTCACTTCTATGTTTCATGATAAGATATAATATTCATTGCGAAGTGTCATGTATACCTCGTATTCATCTCAAAAGAATGTAAATGCGACTATTGCTTGCTAGGAAATAGCGTTTGCAGATGTCTACGTATAGTAGCAATAGAGTTCTAATGCTTCTCAAAACGCGATATCGCATCTCATTTCTATGTTTCATGATAAGATATAATATTCATTGCGAAGTGTCATGTACACCTCGTATTCACTTCAAAAGAATGTAAATGCGACACTTCCATGCTAGGAAATAGCGTATGCAGATGTCTACACGTCGAGGCAATAGAGTTCTAATGCTTCTTAACGCGATATCGCATCTCAATTCTATGTTTCATGATAAGATATAATAATCATTGCAAAGTGTCATGTATACCTCGTATTCACTCCAAACGTATGTAAATGCGACACTTTCTTGCCAGGAAATGGCGTATTCAGATGTCTACGTATCGTAGCAATAGCGTTCTAATGCTACTCAAATTGCGATATCACATCTCAATTATATGTTTCGTGATAAGATATAATATTTATCGCGAAGTGTCATGTATACCTCGTATTCACTTCAAAAGAATGTAAATGCGACTATTGCTTGCTAGGAAATAGCGTTTGCAGATGTCTACGTATAGTAGCAATAGAGTTCTAATGCTTCTCAAAACGCGATATCGCATCTCATTTCTATTTTTCCTGATAAGATATAATATTCATTGCGAAGTGTCATGTACACCTCGTATTCACTTCAAAAGAATGTAAATGCGACACATCCATGCAAGGAAATAGCGTCTGCAGATGTCTACGCGTCGAGGCAATAGAGTTCTAATGCTTCTTAAAACGCGATATCGCATCTCACTTCTATGTTTCATGATAAGATATAATATTCATTGCGAAGTGTCATATATACCTCGTATTCACTTCAAAAGAATGTAAATGCGACTAATCCTTGCTAGGAAATAGCGTTTGCAAATGTCTACGTATAGCAGCAATAGAGTTCTAATGCTTCTCAAAACGCGATATCGCATCTCATTTCTATGCTTCATGATAAGGCATAGTATTCGTTGCGAAGTGTCATGTATACCTCGTATTCACTTCAAAAGAATGTAAATGCGACACTTCCATGCTAGGAAATAGCGTCTGCAGGTGCCTCCGCATCGAGGCCATAGAGTTCTAATGCTTCCTAAAACGCGATATCGCATCTCATTTCTATGTTTCGTGATAAGTTATAATATTCATTGCGAAGTGTTATGTACACCTCGTATTCACTTCAAAAGAATGTAAATGCGACACATCCATGCTAGGAAATAGCGTCTGCAGATGTCTACACGTCGATGCAATAGAGTTCTAATACTTCTTAACGCGATATCGCATCTCACTTCTATGTTTCATGATAAGATATAATATTCATTGCGAAGTGTCATGTATACCTCGTACTCATTTCAAAAGAATGTAAATGCGACTATTGCTTGCTAGGAAATAGCGTTTGCAGATGTCTACGTATAGTAGCAATAGAGTTCTAATGCTTCTCAAAACGCGATATCGCATCTCATTTCTATGTTTCATGATAAGATATAATATTCATTGCGAAGTGTCATGTACACCTCGTATTCACTTCAAAAGAATGTAAATGCGACACTTCCATGCTAGGAAATAGCGTCTGCAGATGTCTACACGTCGAGGCAATAGAGTTCTAATGCTTCTTAACGCGATATCGCATCTCAATTCTATGTTTCATGATAAGATATAATATTCATTGCAAAGTGTCATGTATACCTCGTATTCACTCCAAACGTATGTAAATGCGACACTTCCTTGCCAGGAAATGGCGTATTCAGATGTCTACGTATCGTAGCAATAGCGTTCTAATGCTACTTAAATTGCGATATCACATCTCATTTATATGTTTCGTGATAAGATATAATATTTATTGCGAAGTGTCATGTATACCTCGTATTCACTTCAAAAGAATGTAAATGCGACTATTGCTTGCTAGGAAATAGCGATTGCAGATGTCTACGTATAGTAGCAATAGAGTTCTAATGCTTCTCAAAACGCGATATCGCATCTCATTTCTATTTTTCCTGATAAGATATAATATTCATTGCGAAGTGTCATGTACACCTCGTATTCACTTCAAAAGAATGTAAATGCGACACTTCCATGCAAGGAAATAGCGTCTGCAGATGTCTACGCGTCGAGGCAATAGAGTTCTAATGCTTCTTAAAACGCGATATCGCATCTCACTTCTATGTTTCATGATAAGATATAATATTCATTGCGAAGTGTCATATATACCTCGTATTCACTTCAAAAGAATGTAAATGCGACTAATCCTTGCTAGGAAATAGCGTTTGCAGATGTCTACGTATAGTAGCAATAGAGTTCTAATGCTTCTCAAAACGCGATATCGCATCTCATTCCTATGCTTCATGATAAGGCATAGTATTCGTTGCGAAGTGTCATGTATACCTCGTAGTCACTCCAAACCAATGTAAATACGACACTTCCTTGCTAGGAAATAGCGTATTCAGATGTCTACGTATCATGGCAATAGAGTTCTAATGCTACTTAAATCGCGATATCGCATCTCATTCCTATATTTCATGATAAGATATAATATTCATTGCGAAGTGTCATGTATACCCCGTATTCACTTCAAAGGAATGTAAATGCGACACTTCCATCCTAGGAAATAGCGTCTGCAGATTTCTAGGCGTCGAGGCAATAGAGTTCTAATGCTTCTCAAAACGCGATATCGCATCTCATTTCTATGCTTCATGATAAGATATAATATGCATTGCGAAGTGTCATGTATACCTCGTATTCACTTCAAAAGAATGTAAGTGCGACACTTCCATACTAGGAAATAGCGTTTGCAGGTGCCTCCGCATCGAGGCCATAGAGTTCTAATGCTTATTAGAACGCGATATCTCATCTCTCTTCTATGTTTCATGATAAGATATAATATTCATTGCTAAGTGAAATGTATACCTCGTATTCACTTCTAAAGAATGTAAGTGCGACACTTCCATGCTAGGAAATAGCGTTTTCAGATGTCTATGTATCGTAGCAATAGAGATCTAATGCTTCTCAAAACGCGACATCGCATCTCATTTCTGTGCTTCATGATAAGATAAAATATTCATTGCGAAGTCTCATGTATACCTCGTATTCGCTACAAAAGAATGTAAATTCGACTATTGCTTGCTAGGAAATAGCGTTTGCAGATGCCTACGTATCGTAGCAATAGATTTCTAATGCTTCTTAGATCGCGATATCGCATCTCATTTCTATGTTTCGTGATAAGTTATAATATTCATTCCGAAGTTTTATGTACACCTCGTATTCACTTCAAAAGAATGTAAATGCGACACTTCCATGCTAGGAAATAGCGTCTGCAGATGTCTACACGTCGAGGCAATAGAGTTCTAATGCTTCTTAACGCGATATCGCATCTCACTTCTATGTTTCATGATAAGATATAATATTCATTGCGAAGTGTCATGTATACATCGTATTCACTCCAAACGTATGTAAATGCGACACTTCCTTGCTAGGAAATAGCGTATTCAGATGTCTACGTATCGTAGCTATAGAGCTCTAATTCTACTTAAATCGCGATTTCGCATCTCATTCCTATGTTTCGTGATAAGATATAATATTCATTGCGAAGTGTCATGTACGCCTCGTATTCACTTCAAAAAAATGTAAATGCGACACTTCCATGCAAGGAAATTGCGTCTGCAGATGTCTACGCGTCGAGGCAATAGAGTTCTAATGCTTCTTAAAACGCGATATCGCATCTCACATCTATGTTTCATGATAAGTTATAATATTCATTGCGAAGTGTCATGTATACCTCGTATTCACTTCAAAAGAATGTAAATGCGATTATTGCTTGCTAGGAAGTAGCGTTTGCAGATGCCTACGTATCGTAGCAATGGAGTTCTAATGCTTCTTAGATCGCGATATCACATCTCATCTCTATGTTTCGTGATAAGTTATAATATTCATTCCGAAGAGTAATGTATACCTCGTATTCACTTCAAAAGAATGCAAATGCGACTATTCCTTGCTAGGAAATAGCGTTTGCAGATGTCTACGTGTCGTAGCAATAATGTTCTAATGCTTCTCAAAACGCGATATCGCATCTTATTTCTATGGTTCATGATAAGGCATAATATTCGTTGCGAAGTGTCATGTATACCTCGTGTTCACTCCAAACTAATGTAAATACGACACTTCCTTGCTAGGAAATAACGTATTCAGATGTCTACGTATCGTGGCAATAGACTTCGAATGCTACTTAAATCGCGATATCGCATCTCATTCCTATGTTTCATGATAAGATATAATATTCATTGCGAAGGGTCATGTATACCTCGTATTCACTTCAAAAGAATGTAAATGCGACACTTCCAGGCTAGGAAGTAGCGTCTGCAGATTTCTACGCGTCGAGGCAATAGAGTTCTAAGGATTCTCAAAGCGCGATATCGCATCTCATTTCTATGCTTCATGATAGGACATAATATTCATTGCGAAGTGTCATGTATACCTAGTATTCATTCCAAACGAATGTAAATGCGACACTTCCTTGCTAGGAAATAGCGTATTCAGATGTCTACGTATCGTAGCAATAGATTTCTAATGCTACTTAAATCGCGATATCGCATCTCATTTCTATGTTTCGCGATAAGATATAATATTCATTGCGAAGTGTCAAGTATACCTCGTATTCACTTCAAAAGAATGTAAATGCGACACTTCCATGCTAGGAAATAGCGTCTGCAGATGTCTACACGTCGAGGCAATAGAGTTCTAATGCTTCTTAACGCGATATCGCATCTCAATTCTATGTTTCATGATAAGATATAATATTCATTGCAAAGTGTCATGTATACCTCGTATTCACTTCAAAAGAATGTAAGGGCGATACTTCCATGCTAGGAAACAGCGTCTGCAGATGTCTACACGTCGAGGCAATAGAGTTCCAATGCTTCTTAACGCGAAATCGCATCTCACTTCTATGTTTCATGATAAGATATAATATTCATTGCGAAGTGTCATGTATACCTAGTATTCATTCCAAACGAATGTAAATGCGACACTTCCTTGCTAGGAAATTGCGTATTCAGATGTCTACGTATCGTAGCAATAGATTTCTATTGCTACTTAAATCGCGATATCGCATCTCATTTCTATGTTTCGCGATAAGATATAATATTCATTGCGAAGTGTCATGTATACCTCGTATTCACTTCAAAAGAATGTAAATGCAGCTATTGCTTGCTAGGAAATAGCGTCTGCAGATGCCTACGTATAGTAGCAATAGAATTCTAATGCTTCTCAAAACGCGATATCGCATCCCATTTCTATGTTTCATGATAAGATATAATATTCATAGCAAAGTGTCATGTACACCTCGTATTCACTTCAAAAGAATGTAAAGGCGATACTTCCATGCTAGGAAATAGCGTCTGCAGATGTCTACACGTCGAGGCAATAGAGCTCCAATGCTTCTTAACGCGAAATCGCATCTCACTTCTATGTTTCATGATAAGATATAATATTCATTGCGAAGTGTCATGTATACCTCGTATTTAGTCCAAACGTATGTAAATGCGACACTTCCTTGCTAAGAAATAGCGTATTCAGATGTCTACGTATCGGGGCAATAGCGTTCTAATGCTACTTAAATCGCGATATCACATCCCATTTATATGTTTTGTGATTAGATATAATATTCATTGCGAAGTGTCATGTATACCTCGTTTTCACTTCAAAAGAATGTAGGTGCGACACTTCCATGCTAGGAAATAGCGTTTTCAGATGTCTACATATCGTAGCAATAGCGTTCTAATGCAACTTAAATCGCGATATCACATCTCATTTATATGTTTCGTGATAAGATATAATGTGCATTGCGAAGTGTCATGTATACCTCGTATTCACTTCAAAAGAATGTAAATCCCACTATTGATTGCTAGGAAATAGCGTTTGCAGATGTCTACGTATCGTAGCAATAGGGTTCTAATGCTTCTCAAAACGCGACATCGCATCACATTTCTATGTTTCCTGATAAGATATAATATTCATTGCGAAGTGTCATGTACACCTCGTATTCACTTCAAAAGAATGTAAATGCGACTATTGCTTGCTAGAAAATAGCGTTTGCAGATGTCTCCGCATCGAGGCCATAGAGTTCTAATGCTTCTTAAAACGCGATATCGCACCTCACTTCTATGTTTCATGATAAGATATAATATTCATTGCGAAGTATCATGTATAACTCGTATTCACTTCAGAAGAATGTAAATGCGACTATTCCTTGCTAGGAAATAGCGTTTGCAGATGCCTGCGTATCGTAGCAATAGAGTTGTAGTGCTTCTCAAAACGCGATATCGCATCTCATTTCTATGCTTCATGATAAGATATAATATTCATTGGGAAGTGTCTTGTATACCTCGTATTCACTCCAAACGAATGTAAATGCGACACCTCCTTGCTGGGAAATAGCGTATTCAGATGTCAACGTATCGTAGCAATAGAGTTCTAACGCTACTTAAATCGCGATATCGCATCTCATTTCTATATTTCGTGATAAGATATAATATTCATTGCGATGTGTCATGTATGCCTCGTATTCACTTCAAAAGAATGTAAGTGCGACTATTGCCTGCTAGGAAATAGCGTTTGCAGATGTCTACGTATCGTAGCAATAGAGTTCTAATGCTACTTAAATCGCGATATCGCATCTCATTTATATGTTTCGTGATAAGATATAATATTCATTGCGAAGAGTCATGTATTCCTCGTATTCTCTCCAAACGAATGTAAATGCGACACTTCCTTGCTAGGAAATAGCGTATTCAGATGTCTACGTATTGAGGCCATAGAGTTCTGATGCTTCTTAAAACGTGATATCGCACCTCACTTCTATGTTCCATGATGAGATGTAATATACATTGCGATGTGTCATGTATAACTCGTATTCACTTCAAAAGAATGTAAATGCGACACTTCCTTGCTAGGAAATAGCGATTCCAGATGTCTACGTACCGTAGCAATAGAGATCTAATGCTTCTTAAAACGCGATTTCGCACTTCATTCCTATGTTTCATGCTAAGATATAATATTCACTGCGAAGTGTCATGTATACCACGTATTCCCTTCAAAAGAATGTAAATGCGACACTTCCATGCTAGGAAATAGCGTTTGAAGATGTCTCCGTATCAAAGCAATAGAGATATAACTATTTTAAAATCGCGATATCGCATATCATTTCTATGTATCATGATAAGATATAATATTCATTGTGGAGACTTAGGTATACCTCGTATTCACTTCAACAGAATGTAAATGCGACTCCTCATTGCTAGGAAATATCGTTTCCAGATGTCTACGTATCGTAGCAATAGGGTTCTAATGCTTCTTAAAACGCGATATCGCATCTCATTCCTATGTTTCATGATAAGATATAATATTCATTGTGCAGACTTAGCTATACCTCGTATTCACTTCAAAAGAATGTAAATGCGACACTTCCTTGCTATTAAATAGCGTTTGCAGATGTCTACGTATCGTAGCAATAGAGTACTAATGCTTCTCAAAACGCGGTAGCGCATCTCATTTCTATGTTTCATGATAAGATATAATATTCATTGCGAAGTGTCATGTATACCGCGTATTCACCTCAAAAGAATGTAAATGCGATACTTCATTGCTAGGAAATAGCGTTTGGAGATGTCTCCGTGTCGACACAATAGTGTTATAGTGAATCTCAAATAACGATATCGCATCTCATTTCTATGTATAAAAGAATTTAGATGCGACACTTCCTTGCTAGGAAATAGCATTTCCAGATGTCTACGTATCGTAGCAATAGAGTTCTAATGCTTCTTAAAACGCGATATCGCACTTCCTTCCTATGTTTCATGATAAGATATAATATTCATTGCGAAGTGTCATGTATACCTCGTATTCCCTTCAAAAGAATGTAAATGCGACACCTCCATGCTAGGAAATAGCATTTGCAGATGTCTCCGTATCAAAGCAATTGAGATCTAACTATTTTTAAATCGCGATATCGCATATCACTTCTATGTTTCATGATAAGATATAATATTCATTGTGGAGACTTAGGTATATCTCGTATTCACTTCAAAAGAATGTAAATGCGACTCCTCATTGCTAGGAAATATCGTTTCCAGATGTCTACGTATCGTAGCAATAGAGTTCTAATGCTTCTTAAAACGCGATTTCGCATCTCATTCCTATGTTTCATGATAAGATATAATATTCATTGTGCAGACTTAGGTATGCATCGTATTCACTTCAAAAGAATGTAAATGCGACACTTCCTTGCTATTAAATAGCTTTTGCAGATGTCTACGTATCGTAGCAATAGAGTTCTAATGCTTCTCAAAACGCGGTAGCGCATCTCATTTATATGTTTCATGATAAGATATAAAATTCATTGCGAAGTGTCATGTATACCTCGTATTCACTTCAAAAGAATGTGAATGCGACACTTCCTTGTTGGAATATAGCGTTTGCAGATGCCTACGTATCGAAGCAATAGTGTTCTAATGCTTCTTAAAACGGGATATCGCATCTTATTTCTATGTTTCATTTTAAGATATAATATTCATTGCGAAGTGCCATGTATACCTCGTATTCACTTCAAAAGAATGTAGATGCGACACTTTCTTGCTAGGAAATAGCGATTCCAGATGTCTACGTACCGTAGCAATAGAGATCTAATGCTTCTTAAAACGCGATTTCGCACTTCATTCCTATGTTTCATGCTAAGATATAATATTCACTGCGAAGTGTCATGTATACCACGAATTCCCTTCAAAAGAATGTAAATGCGACACTTCCATGCTAGGAAATAGCGTTTGAAGATGTCTCCGTATCAAAGCAATAGAGATATAACTATTTTAAAATCGCGATATCGCATATCATTTCTATGTATCATGATAAGATATAATATTCATTGTGGAGACTTAGGTATACCTCGTATTCACTTCAACAGAATGTAAATGCGACTACTCATTGCTAGGAAATATCGTTTCCAGATGTCTACGTATCGTAGCAATAGGGTTCTAATGCTTATTAAAACGCGATATCGCATCTCATTCCTATGTTTCATGATAAGATATAATATTCATTGTGCAGACTTAGCTATACCTCGTATTCACTTCAAAAGAATGTAAATGCGACACTTCCTTGCTATTAAATAACGTTTGCAGATGTCTACGTATCGTAGCAATAGAGTTCCAATGCTTCTCAAAACGCGGTAGCGCATCTCATTTCTATGTTTCATGATAAGATATAATATTCATTGCGAAGTGTCATGTATACCGCGTATTCACCTCAAAAGAATGTAAATGCGATACTTCATTGCTAGGAAATAGCGTTTGGAGATGTCTCCGTGTCGACACAATAGAGTTCTAATGAATCTCAAATAACGATATCGCATCTCATTTCTATGTATAGAAGAATTTAAATGCGACACTTCCTTGCTAGGAAATAGCATTTCCAGATGTCTACGTATCGTAGCAATAGAGTTCTAATGCTTCTTAAAACGCGATATCGCACTTCCTTCCTATGTTTCATGATAAGATATAATATTCATTGCAAAGTGTCATGTATACCTCGTATTCCCTTCAAAAGAATGTAAATGCGACACTTCCATGCTAGGAAATAGCATTTGCAGATGTCTCCGTATCAAAGCAATTGAGATCTAACTATTTTTAAATCGCGATATCGCATATCACTTCTATGTTTCATGATAAGATATAATATTCATTGTGGAGACTTAGGTATATCTCGTATTCACTTCAAAAGAATGTAAATGCGACTCCTCATTGCTAGGAAATATCGTTTCCAGATGTCTACGTATCGTAGCAATAGAGTTCTAATGCTTCTTAAAACGCGATATCGCATCCCATTCCTATGTTTCATGATAAGATATAATATTCATTGTGCAGACTTAGCTATACCTCGTATTCACTTCAAAAGAATGTAAATGCGACACTTCCTTGCTATTAAATAGCTTTTGCAGATGTCTACGTATCGTAGCAATAGAGTTCTAATGCTTCTCAAAACGCGGTAGCGCATCTCATTTATATGTTTCATGATAAGATATAAAATTCATTGCGAAGTGTCATGTATACCTCGTATTCACTTCAAAAGAATGTGAATGCGACACTTCCTTGTTGGAATATAGCGTTTGCAGATGCCTACGTATCGAAGCAATAGTGTTCTAATGCTTCTTAAAACGGGATATCGCATCTTATTTCTATGTTTCATTTTAAGATATAATATTCATTGCGAAGTGCCATGTATACCTCGTATTCACTTCAAAAGAATGTAGATGCGACACTTCCTTGCTAGGAAATAGCGATTCCAGATGTCTACGTACCGTAGCAATAGAGATCTAATGCTTCTTAAAACGCGATTTCGCACTTCATTCCTATGTTTCATGCTAAGATATAATATTCACTGCGAAGTGTCATGTATACCACGTATTCCCTTCAAAAGAATGTAAATGCGACACTTCCATGCTAGGAAATAGCGTTTGAAGATGTCTCCGTATCAAAGCAATAGAGATATAACTATTTTAAAATCGCGATATCGTATATCATTTCTATGTATCATGATAAGATATAATATTCATTGTGGAGACTTAGGTATACCTCGTATTCACTTCAACAGAATGTAAATGCGACTCCTCATTGCTAGGAAATATCGTTTCCAGATGTCTACGTATCGTAGCAATAGGGTTCTAATGCTTCTTAGAACGCGATATCGCATCTCATTCCTATGTTTCATGATAAGATATAATATTCATTGTGCAGACTTAGCTATACCTCGTATTCACTTCAAAAGAATGTAAATGCGACACTTCCTTGCTATTAAATAGCGTTTGCAGATGTCTACGTATCGTAGCAATAGAGTTCTAATGCTTCTCAAAACGCGGTAGCGCATCTCATTTCTATGTTTCACGATAAGATATAATATTCATTGCGAAGTGTCATGTATACCGCGTATTCACCTCAAAAGAATGTAAATGCGATACTTCATTGCTAGGAAATAGCGTTTGGAGATGTCTCCGTGTCGACACAATAGAGTTCTAATGAATCTCAAATAACGATATCGCATCTCATTTCTATGTATAAAAGAATTTAGATGCGACACTTCCTTGCTAGGAAATAGCATTTCCAGATGTCTACGTATCGTTGCAATAGAGTTCTAATGCTTCTTAAAACGCGATATCGCACTTCCTTCCTATGTTTCATGATAAGATATAATATTCATTGCGAAGTGTCATGTATACCTCGTATTCCCTTCAAAAGAATGTAAATGCGACACTTCCATGCTAGGAAATAGCATTTGCAGATGTCTCCGTATCAAAGCAATTGTGATCTAACTATTTTTAAATCGCGATATCGCATATCACTTCTATGTTTCATGATAAGATATAATATTCATTGTGGAGACTTAGGTATATCTCGTATTCACTTCAAAAGAATGTAAATGCGACTCCTCATTGCTAGGAAATATCGTTTCCAGATGTCTACGTATCGTAGCAATAGAGTTCTAATGCTTCTTAAAACGCGATATCGCATCTCGTTCCTATGTTTCATGATAAGATATAATATTCATTGTGCAGACTTAGCTATACCTCGTATTCACTTCAAAAGAATGTAAATGCGACACTTCCTTGCTATTAAATAGCGTTTGCAGATGTCTACGTATCGTAGCAATAGAGTTCTAATGCTTCTCAAAACGCGGTAGCGCATCTCATTTATATGTTTCATGATAAGATATAAAATTCATTGCGAAGTGTCATGTATACCTCGTATTCACTTCAAAAGAATGTGAATGCGACACTTCCTTGTTGGAATATAGCGTTTGCAGATGCCTACGTATCGAAGCAATAGTGTTCTAATGCTTCTTAAAACGGGATATCGCATCTTATTTCTATGTTTCATTTTAAGATATAATATTCATTGCGAAGTGCCATGTATACCTCGTATTCACGTCAAAAGAATGTAGATGCGACACTTCCTTGCCAGGAAATAGCGATTCCAGATGTCTACGTACCGTAGCAATAGAGATCTAATGCTTCTTAAAACGCGATTTCGCACTTCATTCCTATGTTTCATGCTAAGATATAATATTCATTGCGAAGTGTCATGTATGCCACGTATTCCCTTCAAAAGAATGTAAATGCGACACTTCCATGCTAGGAAATAGCGTTTGAAGATGTCTCCGTATCAAAGCAATAGAGATATAACTATTTTGAAATCGCGATATCGCATATCATTTCTATGTATCATGATAAGAAATAATATTCATTGTGGAGACTTAGGTATACCTCGTATTCACTTCAACAGAATGTAAATGCGACTCCTCATTGCTAGGAAATATCGTTTCCAGATGTCTACGTATCGTAGCAATAGGGTTCTAATGCTTCTTAAAACGCGATATCGCATCTCATTCCTATGTTTCATGATAAGATATAATATTCATTGTGCAGACTTAGCTATACCTCGTATTCACTTCAAAAGAATGTAAATGCGACACTTCCTTGCTATTAAATAGCGTTTGCAGATGTCTACGTATCGTAGCAATAGAGTTCTAATGCTTCTCAAAACGCGGTAGCGCATCTCATTTATATGTTTCATGATAAGATATAAAATTCATTGCGAAGTGTCATGTATACCTCGTATTCACTTCAAAAGAATGTGAATGCGACACTTCCTTGTTGGAATATAGCGTTTGCAGATGCCTACGTATCGAAGCAATAGTGTTCTAATGCTTCTTAAAACGGGATATCGCATCTTATTTCTATGTTTCATTTTAAGATATAATATTCATTGCGAAGTGCCATGTATACCTCGTATTCACGTCAAAAGAATGTAGATGCGACACTTCCTTGCCAGGAAATAGCGATTCCAGATGTCTACGTACCGTAGCAATAGAGATCTAATGCTTCTTAAAACGCGATTTCGCACTTCATTCCTATGTTTCATGCTAAGATATAATATTCATTGCGAAGTGTCATGTATGCCACGTATTCCCTTCAAAAGAATGTAAATGCGACACTTCCATGCTAGGAAATAGCGTTTGAAGATGTCTCCGTATCAAAGCAATAGAGATATAACTATTTTGAAATCGCGATATCGCATATCATTTCTATGTATCATGATAAGAAATAATATTCATTGTGGAGACTTAGGTATACCTCGTATTCACTTCAACAGAATGTAAATGCGACTCCTCATTGCTAGGAAATATCGTTTCCAGATGTCTACGTATCGTAGCAATAGGGTTCTAATGCTTCTTAAAACGCGATATCGCATCTCATTCCTATGTTTCATGATAAGATATAATATTCATTGTGCAGACTTAGCTATACCTCGTATTCACTTCAAAAGAATGTAAATGCGACACTTCCTTGCTATTAAATAGCGTTTGCAGATGTCTACGTATCGTAGCAATAGAGTTCTAATGCTTCTCAAAACGCGGTAGCGCATCCCATTTATATGTTTCACGATAAGACATAAAATTCATTGCGAAGTGTCATGTATACCTCGTATTCACTTCAAAAGAATGTGAATGCGACACTTCCTTGTTGGAATATAGCGTTTGCAGAAGCCTACGTATCGAAGCAATTGTGTTCTAATGCTTCTTAAAACGGGATATCGCATCTTATTTCTATGTTTCATTTTAAGATATAATATTCATTGCGAAGTGCCATGTATACCTCGTATTCACTTCAAAAGAATGTAGATGCGACACTTCCTTGCTAGGAAATAGCGATTCCAGATGTCTACGTACCGTAGCAATAGAGATCTAATGCTTCTTAAAACGCGATATCGCATCTCGTTCCTATGTTTCATGATAAGATATAATATTCATTGTGCAGACTTAGCTATACCTCGTATTCACTTCAAAAGAATGTAAATGCGACACTTCCTTGCTATTAAATAGCGTTTGCAGATGTCTACGTATCGTAGCAATAGAGTTCTAATGCTTCTCAAAACGCGGTAGCGCATCTCATTTATATGTTTCATGATAAGATATAAAATTCATTGCGAAGTGTCATGTATACCTCGTATTCACTTCAAAAGAATGTGAATGCGACACTTCCTTGTTGGAATATAGCGTTTGCAGATGCCTACGTATCGAAGCAATAGTGTTCTAATGCTTCTTAAAACGGGATATCGCATCTTATTTCTATGTTTCATTTTAAGATATAATATTCATTGCGAAGTGCCATGTATACCTCGTATTCACTTCAAAAGAATGTAGATGCGACACTTCCTTTCCAGGAAATAGCGATTCCAGATGTCTACGTACCGTAGCAATAGAGATCTAATGCTTCTTAAAACGCGATTTCGCACTTCATTCCTATGTTTCATGCTAAGATATAATATTCATTGCGAAGTGTCATGTATGCCACGTATTCCCTTCAAAAGAATGTAAATGCGACACTTCCATGCTAGGAAATAGCGTTTGAAGATGTCTCCGTATCAAAGCAATAGAGATATAACTATTTTGAAATCGCGATATCGCATATCATTTCTATGTATCATGATAAGAAATAATATTCATTGTGGAGACTTAGGTATACCTCGTATTCACTTCAACAGAATGTAAATGCGACTCCTCATTGCTAGGAAATATCGTTTCCAGATGTCTACGTATCGTAGCAATAGGGTTCTAATGCTTCTTAAAACGCGATATCGCATCTCATTCCTATGTTTCATGATAAGATATAATATTCATTGTGCAGACTTAGCTATACCTCGTATTCACTTCAAAAGAATGTAAATGCGACACTTCCTTGCTATTAAATAGCGTTTGCAGATGTCTACGTATCGTAGCAATAGAGTTCAAATGCTTCTCAAAACGCGGTAGCGCATCTCATTTCTATGTTTCATGATAAGATATAATATTCATTGCGAAGTGTCATGTATACCGCGTATTCACCTCAAAAGAATGTAAATGCGATACTTCATTGCTAGGAAATAGCGTTTGGAGATGTCTCCGTGTCGACACAATAGAGTTCTAATGAATCTCAAATAACGATATCGCATCTCATTTCTATGTATAAAAGAATTTAGATGCGACACTTCCTTGCTAGGAAATAGCATTTCCAGATGTCTACGTATCGTA
Organism: Xylocopa sonorina; assembly: GCF_050948175.1. Taxonomy (NCBI): domain Eukaryota; kingdom Metazoa; phylum Arthropoda; class Insecta; order Hymenoptera; family Apidae; genus Xylocopa; species Xylocopa sonorina. Next base: position 945,926 of record NW_027490164.1, read on the forward strand.
GCAATAGAGTTCTAATGCTTCTTAAAACGCGATATCGCACTTCCTTCCTATCTTTCATGATAAGATATAATATTCGTTGCGAAGTGTCATGTATACCTCGTATTCCCTTCAAAAGAATGTAAATGCGACACTTCCATGCTAGGAAATAGCATTTGCAGATGTCTCCGTATCAAAGCAATTGAGATCTAACTATTTTTAAATCGCGATATCGCATATCACTTCTATGTTTCATGATAAGATATAATATTCATTGTGGAGACTTAGGTATATCTCGTATTCACTTCAAAAGAATGTAAATGCGACTCCTCATTGCTAGGAAATATCGTTTCCAGATGTCTACGTATCGTAGCAATAGAGTGCTAATGCTTCTTAAAACGCGATATCGCATCTCATTCCTATGTTTCATGATAAGAAATAATATTCATTGTGCAGACTTAGCTATACCTCGTATTCACTTCAAAAGAATGTAAATGCGACACTTCCTTGCTATTAAATAGCGTTTGCAGATGTCTACGTATCGTAGCAATAGAGTTCTAATGCTTCTCAAAACGCGGTAGCGCATCTCATTTATATGTTTCACGATAAGATATAAAATTCATTGCGAAGTGTCATGTATACCTCGTATTCACTTCAAAAGAATGTGAATGCGACACTTCCTTGTTGGAATATAGCGTTTGCAGAAGCCTACGTATCGAAGCAATTGTGTTCTAATGCTTCTTAAAACGGGATATCGCATCTTATTTCTATGTTTCATTTTAAGATATAATATTCATTGCGAAGTGCCATGTATACCTCGTATTCACTTCAAAAGAATGTAGATGCGACACTTCCTTGCTAGGAAATAGCGATTCCAGATGTCTACGTACCGTAGCAATAGAGATCTAATGCTTCTTAAAACGCGATTTCGCACTTCATTCCTATGTTTCATGCTAAGATATAATATTCATTGCGATGTGTCATGTATACCACGTATTCCCTTCAAAAGAATGTAAATGCGACACTTCCTTGCTAGGAAATAGCGTTTCCAGGAGTCTACGTATCGTAGCAACAGAGATCTAGTGCTTCTCAAGACGCGATATCGCATCTCAATCCTATGTTTCATGATATGATATAATATTCATTGTGGAGTGTTATGTATACCTCGTTTTCACTTCAAAAGAATGTGAATGCGACACTTCCCTGCTAGGAAATAGCGTTTCCAGATGTCTATGTATCGTAGCAATAGAGTTCTAGTGCTTCTCAAGACGCGATATCGCATCTTTTCTCTATGTTTCATGATAAGATCTAATATTCACCGAGGAGTGTTAAGTATACCTCGTATTCACTTCAAAAGAATGTAAATGCGACACTTCCCTGCTAGGAAATAGCGTTTCCAGATGTCTATGTATCGTAGCAATAGAGTTCTAGTGCTTCTCAAAACGCGATATAGCATCTTTTTTCTATGTTTCATGATAAGATATAATACTCATTGCGAAGTGTTATGTATACCGCGTATTCACTTCAGCTGAATGTAAATGCGACAGTTCCATGTTAGGAAGTAGCGTTTGCAAATGTCTACGTATCGTAGCAATAGAATTCTAATGCTTGTTAAAACCCGATATCGTATCTCACTTCTGTGTTTCACGATAAGATATGATATTCATTGCGAAGTGTCATGAATTCTCGTCTACAAATCGAAAGAATGTAAATGCAACACTTCCTTGCTAGGAAATAGCGTTTGCAGATGGCTACGTATCGAAGCAATAGAGTTCTAATGCATCTTAAATCGCGATATCGCATCTCATTTCTATGTTTCATGATAAGATATAGTATTCATTGTGCAATGTTATGTATTCCTCGCATTCACTTCAAAAGAATGTAAATGCGACACTTCCTTGCTTGGAAATAGCGCTTGCAGATGTCTACGTATCGTAGCAATAGAGTTCTAATGCTTCTCAAAATGCGATATCGCATCTCATTTCGATGTCTCATGATAAGATATAATATTCTTTGCGGATTGTCATGTATTCTCGTCTACACTTCAAAAGAATGTAAAGGCGACACTTCCTTGCTAGGAAATAGCGTTCCCAGATGTCTACGTATCGAAGCAATAGAGCTCTAACGCTTCTCAAAACGCGATATCGCATCTCATTTCTATGATTCATGATAAGATATAATATTCATTGCGAAGTGTTATGTATTCCTCGTCTGCACTTCAAATGAATGTAAATGCGACATTTCGTTTCTAGGAAATAGCGTTTGCAGATGTCTACGTATCGGAGCAATAGAGTTCTAATGCTTCTTAAAACGAGATATCGCAACTCATTTCTATGTTTCATGATAATATATAATATGCATTGCGAAGTGTCATGTATACCTCGTATTTACTTCGAAAGAATGTAAATGCGACACTTCCTTGCTAGGAAATAGCGCTTGCAAATGTTTACGTATCGAAGCAATAGAGTTCAAATGCTTCTTAAAACGGGATATTGATTCTCATTTCTATGTTTCATGATGAGATATAATATTCATTGCGAAGTGTCATGTATGCCTCGTATTCACATCAAAAGAATGTAAATGCGACACTTTCTTGCTAGGAAGTGGCGTTTGCAGATGTCTACGTATCGAAGCAATAGAGTTGTAATGCTTCTTATATCGCGATGTCGCATCTCATTTCTACGTTTCATGATTAGATATAATATTCATTGTGGAGTGTTATGTATCCCTCGTATTCACTTCAAATGAATGTAAATGCGACAATTCCTTACAAGGAATTAGCGACTGCAGATGTCTCCGTATCGAAGCAATAGAGTTCTAATGCTCCTTAATACGCGATATCGCATCTCATTTCTATGTTTCGTGATAAGTTATAATAGTCATTGCGAAATGTCGCGTATACCTCGTATTCACTTCTAAACAAAGAAAATGCGACACATCCATGCTAGGAAATAGCGTTTGCATATGTCTACCTACCGTAGCAATAGAGTTCTAATACTGCTTAAAACGCGATATCGCATCTCATTTCTATGTTTCATGATAAGGTATAATATTCATTGCGAAGTGTCATGAATGCCTCTTATTCACTTCAAAAGAATGTAAATGCGACACTTCCTTGCTAGGAAATAGCGTTCGCAGATGTCTACGTATCGTAGCAATAGAGATCTAATGCATCTTAAAACGTGATGTCGCATCTCGTTTCTCTGTTTCATGATAGGATATAACATTCATTGCGAAGTGTCATGTATACATCGTATTCACTTCAAATGAATGTAAATGCGACACTTCATTGCTAGGAAATAGCGTTTGCATATGTCTACTTATCGTAGCAATCGATTTCTAATACTGCTTAAAACGCGGTATCGCATCTCATTTCTATGTTTCGTGGTAAGATATAATATTCATTGCGAAGTTTCACTTATACCTCGTATTCACTTCAAATCAATGTAAATGCGACACTTCCTTTCTAGGAAATGGCGTTTGCTGAAGGCTTCGTATCGTAGCAACAGCATTCTGACACATCTTAAAACGCGATATCGCATCTCATTTCTATGTTTCATGATAAGATGTAATATTCATTGCGAAGTGTCATGTATGCATCGTATTCACTTCAAATGAATGTAAATGCGACACTTCCTTGCTAGGAAATAGCGTTTGCATATGTCCACGTATCGTAGCAATAGAGTTCTAATGCTATTTAAATCGCGATATCGCATCTCATTTCTATGTTTCATGATAAGATATAACATTCCTTGCGAAGTGCCATGAATACATCGTATTCAACTTCAAATGAATGTAAATACGACACTTCCATTCTAGGATATAGCTTTTGTAGATGTTTACGTATTGTAGCAATAATGTTCTAATACTTCTTAAATCGCGATATCGCATTTCGTTTCTATGTTTCGTGATAAAGTATAATATTCAATGTGGAGTGTTATGTATATCCCGTATTCACTTCAAAAGAATGTAAATGCGACACTTCCTTGCTAGGAAATAGCGCTTGCAGATGTCTACGTATTCTAGCAATAGAGCTCTAATGCTTCTTAAATCGCGATATCGCCTCTCATTTCTATGTTTCATGATAAGATATAATATTCATTGTGGAGTGTTATGTATATCACATCTATACTTCAAATGAATGTAAATGCGACACTTCCTTGCTAGGAAATAGCGTTTGCAGATGTCTACGCATCGAAGCAATAGACATCTAATGCTTCATATATCGCCATATTGCATCTTATTTCTATGCTTCATGATCAGATATAATATTCATTGCGAAGTGTCATGTATACCTCGTATTCACTTCAAATGAATGACAATGCGACACTGCCTTGCTAGGAAATTGCGTTTGTAGATGTCTACGTATCATAGCAATACAGATCTAATGCTTCTTAAAACGCGATATTGCATCTCATTTCTATGTTTCATGATAAGAAATAATATCCATTGTGAAGTGTCATGATTACCTCGTATTCACTTCAAAAGAATGTAAATTCGACTCTTCCTGCCTATTAAATAGCGTTACCAGATGTCTACGTATCGAAGCAATAGAATTCTAATGCCCCTTAAAACGAGATATCGCATCTCATTTCTATGTTTCATGATAAGATATAATATCCATTGCGAAGTGTCATGTGTACCTCGCATATACTTCAAATGAATGTAAATGCGACACTTCCTTGGTAGGAAATAGCGTTTGCAGATGTCTACGTATCGCAGCAATATATTTCTAATGCTTCTTAAATCGCGATATCGCATCTCATTTCTATGTTTCTTGATAAAGTGTAATATTCATTGTGGAGTGTTACGTATACCCCGAATTAACTTCAAAAGAATGTAAATGCGACACTTACTTGCTAGGAAATAGCGTTTGCGGATGTCTACGTATCGAAGCAATAGAGTTCTAATGCTTCTTAAAACGCGATATCGCATCTAGTTTCTATTTTTCATGATAAGATATAATATCCATTGCGAAGTCTTACTTATTCCTCGTATTCGCTTCAAATGAATGTAAATGCGACACTTCCTTGCTAGGAAATAGCGTTTGCAGATGTCTACGTTTCGAAGCAGTAGAGTACTAATGCTTCATAAAGCGCGATATCGCGTCTCATTTCAATTTTTCATGATAAGATACAATATTCATTGCGAAGTGTCATGTATAACCCGAATTCACTTCAAAAGAAAGTAGATGCGACACTTCCATGCTAGGAAATAGCGTTTGCAGATGTCTCCGCATCGAGGCTATAGAGTTCTAATGCTTCTTAAAACGCGATATGGCACCTCACTTCTATGTATCATGATAAGATATAATATTCATTGCGAAGTGTCATGTATATCTCGTATTCACTTCAAAAGAATGTAAATGCGACACTTGCATGCTAGGAAATAGCGTTTGCAGATGTCTACTTATCGTAGGGATGGTGTTCTAATGCTTCTTAAAACGTGATATCGCATCTCATATCTATGTTTTAAGATAAGATATAATATTCATTGCGAAGTGTTATGCATTCCTCGTCTACGATTCAAATGGATGTAAATGCGACACTTCCTTGCCAGGACATAGCGTTTGCAGATGTCTACGTATCGAAGCAATAGAGTTCTTATCTTACTTAAAACGCGATATCGCATCTCATTTCTATGTTTCATGGTAAGATATAATATGATTTGCGAAGTGTCATGTATTCCTCGTCTACACTTCAAATGAATGTAAATGCGACACTTCCTTGCCAGGACATAGCGATTGCAGATGTCTACGTATCGAAGCAATAGAGTTCTTATGTTACTCAAAACGCGATATCGCATCTCATTTCTATGTTTCATGGTAAGATATAATATGATTTGCGAAGTGTCATGTATTCCTCGTCTACACTTCAAATGAATGTAAAAGCGACACTTCCTTGCTAGGAAATAGCGTCTGCAGATGTCTAGGTATCGTAGCAATAGATTTCTAATGCTTCTTAAAACGCGATATCGCATCTCATTTCTATGTTCCATGGTAAGATATAATATGATTTGCGAAGAGTTATGTATTCCTCGTCTACACTTCAAATGAATGAAAATGCAACACTTCCTTGCAAGGAAATAGCGTTTGTAGATGTCTACGTATCGTAGCAATGGAGTTCTTATGTTACTTAAAACGCGATATCGCATCTTATTTCTATGTTTCATGGTAAGATATAATATGATTTGCGAAGTGTTATGTATTCCTCGTCTACACTTCAAATGAATGTGAATGCGACATTTCCTCGCTAGGAAATAGCGTTTGCAGATGTCTACGTATCGTAGCAATAGAGTTCTAATGCTTCTTAAGACGTGATATCGCATCTCATTTCTATGTTTCATGGTACGATGTAATATGATTTGCGAAGAGTTATGTATTCCTCGTCTACACTTCAAATGAATGTAAATGCGAAACTTCCTTGCTAGGAAATAGCGTCTGCAGATGTCTAGGTATCGTAGCGATAGAGTTCTAATGCTTCTTAAAACGCGATATCGCATCTCATTTCTATGTTTCATGGTAAGATATAATATGATTTGCGAAGAGTTATGTATTCCTCGTCTACACTTCAAATGAATGTAAATGCGACACTTCCTTGCAAGGAAATAGCGTTTGCAGATGTCTACCTATCGTAGAAATAGTGTTCTAATGCTTCTTAAAACGCGATATCGCATCTCATTTCTATGTTTCATGGTAAGATATAATATGATTTGCGAAGTGTCATGTATTCCTCGTCTACACTCCAAATGAATGAAAATGCGACACTTCCTTGCAAGGAAATAGCGTTTGCAGATGTCTGCGTATCGTAGCAATAGATTTCTAATGCTTCTTAAAGCGCGATATCGCATCTCATTTCTATGTTTCATGGTAAGATATAACATGATTTGCGAAGTGTTATGTATTCCTCGTCTACACATCAAATGAATGTGAATGCGATACTTCCTCGCTAGGAAATAGCGTTTGCAGATGTCTACGTATCGTAGCAATAGCTTTCTAATGCTTCTTAAAACGCGATATCGCATCTCATTTCTATGTTTCATGGTAAGATATAATATGATTTGTTAAGTGTTATTTATTTCTCGTCTACACTTCAAATGAATGTAAATGCGACACTTCCTTGCAAGGAAATAGCGCTCGCAGATGTCTACGTATCGAAGGAATAGAGTTCAAATGCTTCTTAAACCGAGATATGGCATCTCATATCTGTGTTTCATGATAAGATATAATATTCATTGCGAAGTGTTATGTATTCCTCGTCTACACTTTAAATGAATGAAAATGCGACACTTCCTTGCAAAGAAATAACGATTGCAGATGTCTACGTATCGTAGCAATAGCTTTCTAATGCTTCTTAAAACGCGATATCGCATCTCATTTCTATGTTTCATGGTAAGATATAATATGATTTGCGAAGTGTTATGTATTCCTCGTCTACACTTCAAATGAATGTAAATGCGACACTTCCTTGCTAGGAAATAGCGTTTGCAGATGTCTACTTATCGTAGGGATGGAGTTCTAATGCTTCTTAAAACGTGATATCGCATCTCATATCTATGTTTCTAGATAATAGATATAATATTCATTGCGAAGTGTTATGCATTCCTCGTCTACGATTCAAATGGATGTAAATGCGACACTTCCTTGCCAGGACATAGCGTTTGCAGATGTCTACGTATCGAAGCAATAGAGTTCTTATCTTACTTAAAACGCGATATCGCATCTCATTTCTATGTTTCATGGTAAGATATAATATGATTTGCGAAGTGTCATGTATTCCTCGTCTACACTTCAAATGAATGTAAATGCGACACTTCCTTGCCAGGACATAGCGATTGCAGATGTCTACGTATCGAAGCAATAGAGTTCTTATGTTACTCAAAACGCGATATCGCATCTCATTTCTATGTTTCATGGTAAGATATAATATGATTTGCGAAGTGTCATGTATTCCTCGTCTACACTTCAAATGAATGTAAAAGCGACACTTCCTTGCTAGGAAATAGCGTCTGCAGATGTCTAGGTATCGTAGCAATAGATTTCTAATGCTTCTTAAAACGCGATATCGCATCTCATTTCTATGTTCCATGGTAAGATATAATATGATTTGCGAAGAGTTATGTATTCCTCGTCTACACTTCAAATGAATGAAAATGCGACACTTCCTTGCAAGGAAATAGCGTTTGTAGATGTCTACGTATCGTAGCAATGGAGTTCTTATGTTACTTAAAACGCGATATCGCATCTCATTTCTATGTTTCATGGTAAGATATAATATGATTTGCGAAGTGTTATGTATTCCTCGTCTACACTTCAAATGAATGTGAATGCGACATTTCCTCGCTAGGAAATAGCGTTTGCAGATGTCTACGTATCGTAGCAATAGAGTTCTAATGCTTCTTAAGACGTGATATCGCATCTCATTTCTATGTTTCATGGTACGATGTAATATGATTTGCGAAGAGTTATGTATTCCTCGTCTACACTTCAAATGAATGTAAATGCGAAACTTCCTTGCTAGGAAATAGCGTCTGCAGATGTCTAGGTATCGTAGCGATAGAGTTCTAATGCTTCTTAAAACGCGATATCGCATCTCATTTCTATGTTTCATGGTAAGATATAATATGATTTGCGAAGAGTTATGTATTCCTCGTCTACACTTCAAATGAATGTAAATGCGACACTTCCTTGCAAGGAAATAGCGTTTGCAGATGTCTACCTATCGTAGAAATAGTGTTCTAATGCTTCTTAAAACGCGATATCGCATCTCATTTCTATGTTTCATGGTAAGATATAATATGATTTGCGAAGTGTCATGTATTCCTCGTCTACACTCCAAGTGAATGAAAATGCGACACTTCCTTGCAAGGAAATAGCGTTTGCAGATGTCTGCGTATCGTAGCAATAGATTTCTAATGCTTCTTAAAGCGCGATATCGCATCTCATTTCTATGTTTCATGGTAAGATATAACATGATTTGCGAAGTGTTATGTATTCCTCGTCTACACATCAAATGAATGTGAATGCGATACTTCCTCGCTAGGAAATAGCGTTTGCAGATGTCTACGTATCGTAGCAATAGCTTTCTAATGCTTCTTAAAACGCGATATCGCATCTCATTTCTATGTTTCATGGTAAGATATAATATGATTTGTTAAGTGTTATTTATTTCTCGTCTACACTTCAAATGAATGTAAATGCGACACTTCCTTGCAAGGAAATAGCGCTCGCAGATGTCTACGTATCGAAGGAATAGAGTTCAAATGCTTCTTAAACCGAGATATGGCTTCTCATATCTGTGTTTCATGATAAGATATAATATTCATTGCGAAGTGTTATGTATTCCTCGTCTACACTTTAAATGAATGAAAATGCGACACTTCCTTGCAAAGAAATAACGATTGCAGATGTCTACGTATCGTAGCAATAGCTTTCTAATGCTTCTTAAAACGCGATATCGCATCTCATTTCTATGTTTCATGGTAAGATATAATATGATTTGCGAAGTGTTATGTATTCCTCGTCTACACTTCAAATGAATGTAAATGCGACACTTCCTTGCTAGGAAATAGCGTTTGCAGATGTCTACTTATCGTAGGGATGGAGTTCTAATGCTTCTTAAAACGTGATATCGCATCTCATATCTATGTTTCTAGATAAGATATAATATTCATTGCGAAGTGTTATGCATTCCTCGTCTACGATTCAAATGGATGTAAATGCGACACTTCCTTGCCAGGACATAGCGTTTGCAGATGTCTACGTATCGAAGCAATAGAGTTCTTATGTTACTTAAAACGCGATATCGCATCTCATTTCTATGTTTCATGGTAAGATATAATATGATTTGCGAAGTGTCATGTATTCCTCGTCTACACTTCAAATGAATGTGAATGCGACATTTCCTCGCTAGGAAATAGCGTTTGCAGATGTCTACGTATCGTAGCAATAGATATCTAATGCTTTTTAAAGCGCGATATCGCATCTCATTTCTATGTTCCATGGTAAGATATAATATGATTTGCGAAGTGTTATGTATTCCGCGTCTACACTTCAAATGAATGTAAATGCGACACTTCCTTGCTAGGAAATAGCGTCTGCAGATGTCTAGGTATCGTAGCAATAGATTTCTAATGCTTCTTAAAACGCGATATCGCATCTCATTTCTATGTTTCATGGTAACATATAATATGATTTGCGAAGTGTCATGTATTCCTCGTCTACACTTCAAATGAGTGTAAATGCGACACTTCCTTGCAAGGAAATAGCGTTTGCAAATGTCTACCTATCGTAGCAATAGAGTTCTAATGCTTCTTAAAACGCGATATCGCATCTCATTTCTATGTTTCATGGTAAGATATAATTTGATTTGCGAAGTGTCATGTATTACTCGTCTACACTTCAAATGAATGTTAATGCGACACTTCCTTGCTAGGAAATAGCGTTTGCAGATGTCTACGTATCGTAGCAATAGATTTCTAATGCTTCTTAAAACGCGATATCGCATCTCATTTCTATGTTCCATGGTAAGATATAACATGATTTGCGAAGTGTTATGTATTCCTCGTCTACACTTCAAATGAATGAAAATGCGACACTTCCTTGCAAGGAAATAGCGTTTGCAGATGTCTACTTATCGTAGGGATGGAGTTCTGATGCTTCTTAAAACGTGATATCGCATCTCATTTCTATGTTTTATGGTAAGATATAATATGATTTGCGAAGTGTTATGTATTCCTCGTCTACACTTCAAATGAATGAAAATGCGACACTTCCTTGCAAGGAAATAGCGTTTGCAGATGTCTACTTATCGTAGGGATGGAGTTCTAATGCTTCTTAAAACGTGATATCGCATCTCATATCTATGTTTCAAGATAAGATATAATATTCATTGCGAAGTGTTATGCATTCCTCGTCTACGATTCAAATGGATGTAAATGCGACACTTCCTTGCCAGGACATAGCGTTTGCAGATGTCTACGTATCGAAGCAATAGAGTTCTTATGTTACTTAAAACGCGACATCGCATCTCATTTCTATGTTTCATGGTAAGATATAATATGATTTGCGAAGTGTCATGTATTCCTCGTCTACACTTCAAATGAATGTAAATGCGACACTTCCTTGCTAGGAAATAGCGTTTGCAGATGTCTACGTATCGTAGCAATAGATTTCTAATGCTTCTTAAAGCGCGATATCGCATCTCATTTCTATGTTTCATGGTAAGATATAACATGATTTGCGAAGTGTTATGTATTCCTCGTCTACACTTCAAATGAATGTGAATGCGATACTTTCTCGCTAGGAAATAGCGTTTGCAGATGTCTACGTATCGTAGCAATAGCTTTCTAATGCTTCTTAAAACGCGATATCGCATCTCATTTCTATGTTTCATGGTAAGATATAATATGATTTGTTAAGTGTTATGTATTTCTCGTCTACACTTCAAATGAATGTAAACGCGACACTTCCTTGCAAGGAAATGGCTTTTGCAGATGTCTACGTATCGAAGCAATGGAGTTCAAAGCTTCTTAAAACGAGATATTGCATCTCATATCTGTGTTTCATGATAAGATATAATATTTATTGCGAAGTGTTATGCATTCCTCGTCTACGATTCAAATGAAAGTAAATGCGACACTTCCTTGCAAGGAAATAACGATTGCAGATGTCTACGTATCGTAGCAATAGCTTTCTAATGCTCCATAAAACGCGATATCGCATCTCATTTCTATGTTTCATGGTAAGATATAATATGATTTGCGAAGTGTTATGTATTCCTCGTCTACGCTTCAAATGAATGTAAATGCGACACTTCCTTGCTAGGAAATAGCGTCTGCAGATGTCTAGGTATCGTAGCGATAGAGTTCTAATGCTCCTTAAAACGCGATATCGCATCTCATTTCTATGTTTCATGGTAAGATATAATATGATTTGCGAAGAGTTATGTATTCCTCGTCTACACTTCAAATGAATGTAAATGCGACACTTCCTTGCTAGGAAATAGCGTCTGCAGATGTCTAGGTATCGTAGCGATAGAGTTCTAATGCTTCTTAAAACGCGATATCGCATCTCATTTCTATGTTTCATGGTAAGATATAATATGATTTGCGAAGAGTTATGTATTCCTCGTCTACACTTCAAATGAATGTAAATGCGACACTTCCTTGCAAGGAAATAGCGTTTGCAGATGTCTACGTATCGAAGCAATAGAGTTCAAATGCTTCTTAAAACGAGATATTGCATCTCATATATGTGTTTCATGATAAGATATAATATTCATTGCGAAGTGTTATGCATTCCTCGTCTACGATTCAAATGAAAGTAAATGCGACACATCCTTGCAAGGAAATAACGATTGCAGATATCTACGTATCGTAGCAATAGCTTTCTAATGCTTCTTAAAACGCGATATCGCATCTCATTTCTATGTTTCATGGTAAGATATAATATGATTTGCGAAGTGTTATGTATTCCTCGTCTACACTTCAAATGAATGAAAATGCGACACTTCCTTGCAAGGGAATAGCGTTTGCAGATGTCTACTTATCGTAGGGATGGAGTTCTAATGCTTCTTAAAACGTGATATCGCATCTCATATCTATGTTTCAAGATAAGATATAATATTCATTGCGAAGTGTTATGCATTCCTCGTCTACGATTCAAATGGATGTAAATGCGACACTTCCTTGCCAGGACATAGCGTTTGCAGATGTCTACGTATCGAAGCAATAGAGTTCTTATGTTACTTAAAACGCGATATCGCATCTCATTTCTATGTTTCATGGTAAGATATAATATGATTTGCGAAGTGTCATGTATTCCTCGTCTACACTTCAAATGAATGTAAATGCGACACTTCCTTGCTAGGAAATAGCGTTTGCAGATGTCTACGTATCGTAGCAATAGATTTCTAATGCTTCTTAAAGCGCGATATCGCATCTCATTTCTATGTTTCATGGTAAGATATAACATGATTTGCGAAGTGTTATGTATTCCTCGTCTACACTTCAAATGAATGTGAATGCGATACTTCCTCGCTAGGAAATAGCGTTTGCAGAAGTCTACGTATCGTAGCAATAGCTTTCTAATGCTTCTTAAAACGCGATATCGCATCTCATTTCTATGTTTCATGGTAAGATATAATATGATTTGTTAAGTGTTATGTATTTCTCGTCTACACTTCAAATGAATGTAAACGCGACACTTCCTTGCAAGGAAATAGCGTTTGCAGATGTCTACGTATCGAAGCAATGGAGTTCAAAGCTTCTTAAAACGAGATATTGCATCTCATATCTGTGTTTCATGATAAGATATAATATTCATTGCGAAGTGTTATGCATTCCTCGTCTACGATTCAAATGAAAGTAAATGCGACACTTCCTTGCAAGGAAATAACGATTGCAGATGTCTACGTATCGTAGCAATAGCTTTCTAATGCTTCTTAAAACGCGATATCGCATCTCATTTCTATGTTTCATGGTAAGATATAATATGATTTGCGAAGTGTTATGTATTCCTCGTCTACGTTTCAAATGAATGTAAATGCGACACTTCCTTGCTAGGAAATAGCGTCTGCAGATGTCTAGGTATCGTAGCGATAGAGTTCTAATGCTCCTTTAAACGCGATATCGCATCTCATTTCTATGTTTCATGGTAAGATATAATATGATTTGCGAAGAGTTATGTATTCCTCGTCTACACTTCAAATGAATGTAAATGCGACACTTCCTTGCTAGGAAATAGCGTCTGCAGATGTCTAGGTATCGTAGCGATAGAGTTCTAATGCTTCTTAAAACGCGATATCGCATCTCATTTCTATGTTTCATGGTAAGATTTAATATGATTTGTTAAGTGTTATGTATTTCTCGTCTACACTTCAAATGAATGTAAATGCGACACTTCCTTGCCAGGACATAGCGATTGCAGATGTCTACGTATCGAAGCAATAGAGTTCTTATGTTACTCAAAACGCGATATCGCATCTCATTTCTATGTTTCATGGTAAGATATAATATGATTTGCGAAGTGTCATGTATTCCTCGTCTACACTTCAAATGAATGTAAAAGCGACACTTCCTTGCTAGGAAATAGCGTCTGCAGATGTCTAGGTATCGTAGCAATAGATTTCTAATGCTTCTTAAAACGCGATATCGCATCTCATTTCTATGTTCCATGGTAAGATATAATATGATTTGCGAAGAGTTATGTATTCCTCGTCTACACTTCAAATGAATGAAAATGCGACACTTCCTTGCAAGGAAATAGCGTTTGTAGATGTCTACGTATCGTAGCAATGGAGTTCTTATGTTACTTAAAACGCGATATCGCATCTCATTTCTATGTTTCATGGTAAGATATAATATGATTTGCGAAGTGTTATGTATTCCTCGTCTACACTTCAAATGAATGTGAATGCGACATTTCCTCGCTAGGAAATAGCGTTTGCAGATGTCTACGTATCGTAGCAATAGAGTTCTAATGCTTCTTAAGACGTGATATCGCATCTCATTTCTATGTTTCATGGTACGATGTAATATGATTTGCGAAGAGTTATGTATTCCTCGTCTACACTTCAAATGAATGTAAATGCGAAACTTCCTTGCTAGGAAATAGCGTCTGCAGATGTCTAGGTATCGTAGCGATAGAGTTCTAATGCTTCTTAAAACGCGATATCGCATCTCATTTCTATGTTTCATGGTAAGATATAATATGATTTGCGAAGAGTTATGTATTCCTCGTCTACACTTCAAATGAATGTAAATGCGACACTTCCTTGCAAGGAAATAGCGTTTGCAGATGTCTACCTATCGTAGAAATAGTGTTCTAATGCTTCTTAAAACGCGATATCGCATCTCATTTCTATGTTTCATGGTAAGATATAATATGATTTGCGAAGTGTCATGTATTCCTCGTCTACACTCCAAGTGAATGAAAATGCGACACTTCCTTGCAAGGAAATAGCGTTTGCAGATGTCTGCGTATCGTAGCAATAGATTTCTAATGCTTCTTAAAGCGCGATATCGCATCTCATTTCTATGTTTCATGGTAAGATATAACATGATTTGCGAAGTGTTATGTATTCCTCGTCTACACATCAAATGAATGTGAATGCGATACTTCCTCGCTAGGAAATAGCGTTTGCAGATGTCTACGTATCGTAGCAATAGCTTTCTAATGCTTCTTAAAACGCGATATCGCATCTCATTTCTATGTTTCATGGTAAGATATAATATGATTTGTTAAGTGTTATTTATTTCTCGTCTACACTTCAAATGAATGTAAATGCGACACTTCCTTGCAAGGAAATAGCGCTCGCAGATGTCTACGTATCGAAGGAATAGAGTTCAAATGCTTCTTAAACCGAGATATGGCTTCTCATATCTGTGTTTCATGATAAGATATAATATTCATTGCGAAGTGTTATGTATTCCTCGTCTACACTTTAAATGAATGAAAATGCGACACTTCCTTGCAAAGAAATAACGATTGCAGATGTCTACGTATCGTAGCAATAGCTTTCTAATGCTTCTTAAAACGCGATATCGCATCTCATTTCTATGTTTCATGGTAAGATATAATATGATTTGCGAAGTGTTATGTATTCCTCGTCTACACTTCAAATGAATGTAAATGCGACACTTCCTTGCTAGGAAATAGCGTTTGCAGATGTCTACTTATCGTAGGGATGGAGTTCTAATGCTTCTTAAAACGTGATATCGCATCTCATATCTATGTTTCTAGATAAGATATAATATTCATTGCGAAGTGTTATGCATTCCTCGTCTACGATTCAAATGGATGTAAATGCGACACTTCCTTGCCAGGACATAGCGTTTGCAGATGTCTACGTATCGAAGCAATAGAGTTCTTATGTTACTTAAAACGCGATATCGCATCTCATTTCTATGTTTCATGGTAAGATATAATATGATTTGCGAAGTGTCATGTATTCCTCGTCTACACTTCAAATGAATGTGAATGCGACATTTCCTCGCTAGGAAATAGCGTTTGCAGATGTCTACGTATCGTAGCAATAGATATCTAATGCTTTTTAAAGCGCGATATCGCATCTCATTTCTATGTTCCATGGTAAGATATAATATGATTTGCGAAGTGTTATGTATTCCGCGTCTACACTTCAAATGAATGTAAATGCGACACTTCCTTGCTAGGAAATAGCGTCTGCAGATGTCTAGGTATCGTAGCAATAGATTTCTAATGCTTCTTAAAACGCGATATCGCATCTCATTTCTATGTTTCATGGTAAGATATAATATGATTTGCGAAGTGTCATGTATTCCTCGTCTACACTTCAAATGAGTGTAAATGCGACACTTCCTTGCAAGGAAATAGCGTTTGCAAATGTCTACCTATCGTAGCAATAGAGTTCTAATGCTTCTTAAAACGCGATATCGCATCTCATTTCTATGTTTCATGGTAAGATATAATTTGATTTGCGAAGTGTCATGTATTACTCGTCTACACTTCAAATGAATGTAAATGCGACACTTCCTTGCTAGGAAATAGCGTTTGCAGATGTCTACGTATCGTAGCAATAGATTTCTAATGCTTCTTAAAACGCGATATCGCATCTCATTTCTATGTTCCATGGTAAGATATAACATGATTTGCGAAGTGTTATGTATTCCTCGTCTACACTTCAAATGAATGAAAATGCGACACTTCCTTGCAAGGAAATAGCGTTTGCAGATGTCTACTTATCGTAGGGATGGAGTTCTGATGCTTCTTAAAACGTGATATCGCATCTCATTTCTATGTTTTATGGTAAGATATAATATGATTTGCGAAGTGTTATGTATTCCTCGTCTACACTTCAAATGAATGAAAATGCGACACTTCCTTGCAAGGAAATAGCGTTTGCAGATGTCTACTTATCGTAGGGATGGAGTTCTAATGCTTCTTAAAACGTGATATCGCATCTCATATCTATGTTTCAAGATAAGATATAATATTCATTGCGAAGTGTTATGCATTCCTCGTCTACGATTCAAATGGATGTAAATGCGACACTTCCTTGCCAGGACATAGCGTTTGCAGATGTCTACGTATCGAAGCAATAGAGTTCTTATGTTACTTAAAACGCGACATCGCATCTCATTTCTATGTTTCATGGTAAGATATAATATGATTTGCGAAGTGTCATGTATTCCTCGTCTACACTTCAAATGAATGTAAATGCGACACTTCCTTGCTAGGAAATAGCGTTTGCAGATGTCTACGTATCGTAGCAATAGATTTCTAATGCTTCTTAAAGCGCGATATCGCATCTCATTTCTATGTTTCATGGTAAGATATAACATGATTTGCGAAGTGTTATGTATTCCTCGTCTACACTTCAAATGAATGTGAATGCGATACTTTCTCGCTAGGAAATAGCGTTTGCAGATGTCTACGTATCGTAGCAATAGCTTTCTAATGCTTCTTAAAACGCGATATCGCATCTCATTTCTATGTTTCATGGTAAGATATAATATGATTTGTTAAGTGTTATGTATTTCTCGTCTACACTTCAAATGAATGTAAACGCGACACTTCCTTGCAAGGAAATGGCTTTTGCAGATGTCTACGTATCGAAGCAATGGAGTTCAAAGCTTCTTAAAACGAGATATTGCATCTCATATCTGTGTTTCATGATAAGATATAATATTTATTGCGAAGTGTTATGCATTCCTCGTCTACGATTCAAATGAAAGTAAATGCGACACTTCCTTGCAAGGAAATAACGATTGCAGATGTCTACGTATCGTAGCAATAGCTTTCTAATGCTCCATAAAACGCGATATCGCATCTCATTTCTATGTTTCATGGTAAGATATAATATGATTTGCGAAGTGTTATGTATTCCTCGTCTACGCTTCAAATGAATGTAAATGCGACACTTCCTTGCTAGGAAATAGCGTCTGCAGATGTCTAGGTATCGTAGCGATAGAGTTCTAATGCTCCTTAAAACGCGATATCGCATCTCATTTCTATGTTTCATGGTAAGATATAATATGATTTGCGAAGAGTTATGTATTCCTCGTCTACACTTCAAATGAATGTAAATGCGACACTTCCTTGCTAGGAAATAGCGTCTGCAGATGTCTAGGTATCGTAGCGATAGAGTTCTAATGCTTCTTAAAACGCGATATCGCATCTCATTTCTATGTTTCATGGTAAGATATAATATGATTTGCGAAGAGTTATGTATTCCTCGTCTACACTTCAAATGAATGTAAATGCGACACTTCCGTGCAAGGAAATAGCGTTTGCAGATGTCTACGTATCGAAGCAATAGAGTTCAAATGCTTCTTAAAACGAGATATTGCATCTCATATATGTGTTTCATGATAAGATATAATATTCATTGCGAAGTGTTATGCATTCCTCGTCTACGATTCAAATGAAAGTAAATGCGACACATCCTTGCAAGGAAATAACGATTGCAGATATCTACGTATCGTAGCAATAGCTTTCTAATGCTTCTTAAAACGCGATATCGCATCTCATTTCTATGTTTCATGGTAAGATATAATATGATTTGCGAAGTGTTATGTATTCCTCGTCTACACTTCAAATGAATGAAAATGCGACACTTCCTTGCAAGGGAATAGCGTTTGCAGATGTCTACTTATCGTAGGGATGGAGTTCTAATGCTTCTTAAAACGTGATATCGCATCTCATATCTATGTTTCAAGATAAGATATAATATTCATTGCGAAGTGTTATGCATTCCTCGTCTACGATTCAAATGGATGTAAATGCGACACTTCCTTGCCAGGACATAGCGTTTGCAGATGTCTACGTATCGAAGCAATAGAGTTCTTATGTTACTTAAAACGCGATATCGCATCTCATTTCTATGTTTCATGGTAAGATATAATATGATTTGCGAAGTGTCATGTATTCCTCGTCTACACTTCAAATGAATGTAAATGCGACACTTCCTTGCTAGGAAATAGCGTTTGCAGATGTCTACGTATCGTAGCAATAGATTTCTAATGCTTCTTAAAGCGCGATATCGCATCTCATTTCTATGTTTCATGGTAAGATATAACATGATTTGCGAAGTGTTATGTATTCCTCGTCTACACTTCAAATGAATGTGAATGCGATACTTCCTCGCTAGGAAATAGCGTTTGCAGAAGTCTACGTATCGTAGCAATAGCTTTCTAATGCTTCTTAAAACGCGATATCGCATCTCATTTCTATGTTTCATGGTAAGATATAATATGATTTGTTAAGTGTTATGTATTTCTCGTCTACACTTCAAATGAATGTAAACGCGACACTTCCTTGCAAGGAAATAGCGTTTGCAGATGTCTACGTATCGAAGCAATGGAGTTCAAAGCTTCTTAAAACGAGATATTGCATCTCATATCTGTGTTTCATGATAAGATATAATATTCATTGCGAAGTGTTATGCATTCCTCGTCTACGATTCAAATGAAAGTAAATGCGACACTTCCTTGCAAGGAAATAACGATTGCAGATGTCTACGTATCGTAGCAATAGCTTTCTAATGCTTCTTAAAACGCGATATCGCATCTCATTTCTATGTTTCATGGTAAGATATAATATGATTTGCGAAGTGTTATGTATTCCTCGTCTACGTTTCAAATGAATGTAAATGCGACACTTCCTTGCTAGGAAATAGCGTCTGCAGATGTCTAGGTATCGTAGCGATAGAGTTCTAATGCTCCTTTAAACGCGATATCGCATCTCATTTCTATGTTTCATGGTAAGATATAATATGATTTGCGAAGAGTTATGTATTCCTCGTCTACACTTCAAATGAATGTAAATGCGACACTTCCTTGCTAGGAAATAGCGTCTGCAGATGTCTAGGTATCGTAGCGATAGAGTTCTAATGCTTCTTAAAACGCGATATCGCATCTCATTTCTATGTTTCATGGTAAGATTTAATATGATTTGTTAAGTGTTATGTATTTCTCGTCTACACTTCAAATGAATGTAAATGCGACACTTCCTTGCAAGGAAATAGCGTTTGCAGATATCTACGTATCGAAGCAACAGAGTTCAAATGCTTCTTAGAACGAGATATTGCATCTCATATCTGTGTTTCATGATAAGATATAATATTCATTGCGAAGTGTTATGCATTCCTCGTCTACGATTCAAATGAAAGTAAATGCGACACTTCCTTGCAAGGAAATAACGATAGCAGATATCTACGAATCGTAGCAATAGCTTTCTAATGCTTCTTAAAACGCGATATCGCATCTCATTTCTATGTTTCATGGTAAGATATAATATGATTTGCGAAGTGTTATGTATTCCTCGTCCACACTTCAAATGAATGTGAATGCGACACTTCCTTGCAAGGCAATAGCGTTTGCAGATGTCTACCTATCGCAGCAATAGTGTTCTAATGCATCTTAGAACGCGATATCGCATCTCATTTCTATGTTTCATGGTAAGATATAATATGATTTGCGAAGTGTTATGTATTCCTCGTATACACTTCAAATGAATGTGAATGCGACATTTCCTCGCTAGGAAATAGCGTTTGCAGATGTCTACGTATCGTAGCAATAGAGTTCTAATGCTTCTTAAGACGTGATATCGCATCTCATTTCTATGTTTCATGGTACGATGTAATATGATTTGCGAAGAGTTATGTATTCCTCGTCTACACTTCAAATGAATGTAAATGCGAAACTTCCTTGCTAGGAAATAGCGTCTGCAGATGTCTAGGTATCGTAGCGATAGAGTTCTAATGCTTCTTAAAACGCGATATCGCATCTCATTTCTATGTTTCATGGTAAGATATAATATGATTTGCGAAGAGTTATGTATTCCTCGTCTACACTTCAAATGAATGTAAATGCGACACTTCCTTGCAAGGAAATAGCGTTTGCAGATGTCTACCTATCGTAGAAATAGTGTTCTAATGCTTCTTAAAACGCGATATCGCATCTCATTTCTATGTTTCATGGTAAGATATAATATGATTTGCGAAGTGTCATGTATTCCTCGTCTACACTCCAAATGAATGAAAATGCGACACTTCCTTGCAAGGAAATAGCGTTTGCAGATGTCTGCGTATCGTAGCAATAGATTTCTAATGCTTCTTAAAGCGCGATATCGCATCTCATTTCTATGTTTCATGGTAAGATATAACATGATTTGCGAAGTGTTATGTATTCCTCGTCTACACATCAAATGAATGTGAATGCGATACTTCCTCGCTAGGAAATAGCGTTTGCAGATGTCTACGTATCGTAGCAATAGCTTTCTAATGCTTCTTAAAACGCGATATCGCATCTCATTTCTATGTTTCATGGTAAGATATAATATGATTTGTTAAGTGTTATTTATTTCTCGTCTACACTTCAAATGAATGTAAATGCGACACTTCCTTGCAAGGAAATAGCGCTCGCAGATGTCTACGTATCGAAGGAATAGAGTTCAAATGCTTCTTAAACCGAGATATGGCATCTCATATCTGTGTTTCATGATAAGATATAATATTCATTGCGAAGTGTTATGTATTCCTCGTCTACACTTTAAATGAATGAAAATGCGACACTTCCTTGCAAAGAAATAACGATTGCAGATGTCTACGTATCGTAGCAATAGCTTTCTAATGCTTCTTAAAACGCGATATCGCATCTCATTTCTATGTTTCATGGTAAGATATAATATGATTTGCGAAGTGTTATGTATTCCTCGTCTACACTTCAAATGAATGTAAATGCGACACTTCCTTGCTAGGAAATAGCGTTTGCAGATGTCTACTTATCGTAGGGATGGAGTTCTAATGCTTCTTAAAACGTGATATCGCATCTCATATCTATGTTTCTAGATAAGATATAATATTCATTGCGAAGTGTTATGCATTCCTCGTCTACGATTCAAATGGATGTAAATGCGACACTTCCTTGCCAGGACATAGCGTTTGCAGATGTCTACGTATCGAAGCAATAGAGTTCTTATGTTACTTAAAACGCGATATCGCATCTCATTTCTATGTTTCATGGTAAGATATAATATGATTTGCGAAGTGTCATGTATTCCTCGTCTACACTTCAAATGAATGTGAATGCGACATTTCCTCGCTAGGAAATAGCGTTTGCAGATGTCTACGTATCGTAGCAATAGATATCTAATGCTTTTTAAAGCGCGATATCGCATCTCATTTCTATGTTCCATGGTAAGATATAATATGATTTGCGAAGTGTTATGTATTCCGCGTCTACACTTCAAATGAATGTAAATGCGACACTTCCTTGCTAGGAAATAGCGTCTGCAGATGTCTAGGTATCGTAGCAATAGATTTCTAATGCTTCTTAAAACGCGATATCGCATCTCATTTCTATGTTTCATGGTAAGATATAATATGATTTGCGAAGTGTCATGTATTCCTCGTCTACACTTCAAATGAGTGTAAATGCGACACTTCCTTGCAAGGAAATAGCGTTTGCAAATGTCTACCTATCGTAGCAATAGAGTTCTAATGCTTCTTAAAACGCGATATCGCATCTCATTTCTATGTTTCATGGTAAGATATAATTTGATTTGCGAAGTGTCATGTATTACTCGTCTACACTTCAAATGAATGTAAATGCGACACTTCCTTGCTAGGAAATAGCGTTTGCAGATGTCTACGTATCGTAGCAATAGATTTCTAATGCTTCTTAAAACGCGATATCGCATCTCATTTCTATGTTCCATGGTAAGATATAACATGATTTGCGAAGTGTTATGTATTCCTCGTCTACACTTCAAATGAATGAAAATGCGACACTTCCTTGCAAGGAAATAGCGTTTGCAGATGTCTACTTATCGTAGGGATGGAGTTCTGATGCTTCTTAAAACGTGATATCGCATCTCATTTCTATGTTTTATGGTAAGATATAATATGATTTGCGAAGTGTTATGTATTCCTCGTCTACACTTCAAATGAATGAAAATGCGACACTTCCTTGCAAGGAAATAGCGTTTGCAGATGTCTACTTATCGTAGGGATGGAGTTCTAATGCTTCTTAAAACGTGATATCGCATCTCATATCTATGTTTCAAGATAAGATATAATATTCATTGCGAAGTGTTATGCATCCCTCGTCTACGATTCAAATGGATGTAAATGCGACACTTCCTTGCCAGGACATAGCGTTTGCAGATGTCTACGTATCGAAGCAATAGAGTTCTTATGTTACTTAAAACGCGACATCGCATCTCATTTCTATGTTTCATGGTAAGATATAATATGATTTGCGAAGTGTCATGTATTCCTCGTCTACACTTCAAATGAATGTAAATGCGACACTTCCTTGCCAGGACATAGCGATTGCAGATGTCTACGTATCGAAGCAATAGAGTTCTTATGTTACTCAAAACGCGATATCGCATCTCATTTCTATGTTTCATGGTAAGATATAATATGATTTGCGAAGTGTCATGTATTCCTCGTCTACACTTCAAATGAATGTAAAAGCGACACTTCCTTGCTAGGAAATAGCGTCTGCAGATGTCTAGGTATCGTAGCAATAGATTTCTAATGCTTCTTAAAACGCGATATCGCATCTCATTTCTATGTTCCATGGTAAGATATAATATGATTTGCGAAGAGTTATGTATTCCTCGTCTACACTTCAAATGAATGAAAATGCGACACTTCCTTGCAAGGAAATAGCGTTTGTAGATGTCTACGTATCGTAGCAATGGAGTTCTTATGTTACTTAAAACGCGATATCGCATCTCATTTCTATGTTTCATGGTAAGATATAATATGATTTGCGAAGTGTTATGTATTCCTCGTCTACACTTCAAATGAATGTGAATGCGACATTTCCTCGCTAGGAAATAGCGTTTGCAGATGTCTACGTATCGTAGCAATAGAGTTCTAATGCTTCTTAAGACGTGATATCGCATCTCATTTCTATGTTTCATGGTACGATGTAATATGATTTGCGAAGAGTTATGTATTCCTCGTCTACACTTCAAATGAATGTAAATGCGAAACTTCCTTGCTAGGAAATAGCGTCTGCAGATGTCTAGGTATCGTAGCGATAGAGTTCTAATGCTTCTTAAAACGCGATATCGCATCTCATTTCTATGTTTCATGGTAAGATATAATATGATTTGCGAAGAGTTATGTATTCCTCGTCTACACTTCAAATGAATGTAAATGCGACACTTCCTTGCAAGGAAATAGCGTTTGCAGATGTCTACCTATCGTAGAAATAGTGTTCTAATGCTTCTTAAAACGCGATATCGCATCTCATTTCTATGTTTCATGGTAAGATATAATATGATTTGCGAAGTGTCATGTATTCCTCGTCTACACTCCAAATGAATGAAAATGCGACACTTCCTTGCAAGGAAATAGCGTTTGCAGATGTCTGCGTATCGTAGCAATAGATTTCTAATGCTTCTTAAAGCGCGATATCGCATCTCATTTCTATGTTTCATGGTAAGATATAACATGATTTGCGAAGTGTTATGTATTCCTCGTCTACACATCAAATGAATGTGAATGCGATACTTCCTCGCTAGGAAATAGCGTTTGCAGATGTCTACGTATCGTAGCAATAGCTTTCTAATGCTTCTTAAAACGCGATATCGCATCTCATTTCTATGTTTCATGGTAAGATATAATATGATTTGTTAAGTGTTATTTATTTCTCGTCTACACTTCAAATGAATGTAAATGCGACACTTCCTTGCAAGGAAATAGCGCTCGCAGATGTCTACGTATCGAAGGAATAGAGTTCAAATGCTTCTTAAACCGAGATATGGCATCTCATATCTGTGTTTCATGATAAGATATAATATTCATTGCGAAGTGTTATGTATTCCTCGTCTACACTTTAAATGAATGAAAATGCGACACTTCCTTGCAAAGAAATAACGATTGCAGATGTCTACGTATCGTAGCAATAGCTTTCTAATGCTTCTTAAAACGCGATATCGCATCTCATTTCTATGTTTCATGGTAAGATCTAATATGATTTGCGAAGTGTTATGTATTCCTCGTCTACACTTCAAATGAATGTAAATGCGACACTTCCTTGCTAGGAAATAGCGTTTGCAGATGTCTACTTATCGTAGGGATGGAGTTCTAATGCTTCTTAAAACGTGATATCGCATCTCATATCTATGTTTCTAGATAAGATATAATATTCATTGCGAAGTGTTATGCATTCCTCGTCTACGATTCAAATGGATGTAAATGCGACACTTCCTTGCCAGGACATAGCGTTTGCAGATGTCTACGTATCGAAGCAATAGAGTTCTTATGTTACTTAAAACGCGATATCGCATCTCATTTCTATGTTTCATGGTAAGATATAATATGATTTGCGAAGTGTCATGTATTCCTCGTCTACACTTCAAATGAATGTGAATGCGACATTTCCTCGCTAGGAAATAGCGTTTGCAGATGTCTACGTATCGTAGCAATAGATATCTAATGCTTTTTAAAGCGCGATATCGCATCTCATTTCTATGTTCCATGGTAAGATATAATATGATTTGCGAAGTGTTATGTATTCCGCGTCTACACTTCAAATGAATGTAAATGCGACACTTCCTTGCTAGGAAATAGCGTCTGCAGATGTCTACTTATCGTAGGGATGGAGTTCTGATGCTTCTTAAAACGTGATATCGCATCTCATTTCTATGTTTTATGGTAAGATATAATATGATTTGCGAAGTGTTATGTATTCCTCGTCTACACTTCAAATGAATGAAAATGCGACACTTCCTTGCAAGGAAATAGCGTTTGCAGATGTCTACTTATCGTAGGGATGGAGTTCTAATGCTTCTTAAAACGTGATATCGCATCTCATATCTATGTTTCAAGATAAGATATAATATCATTGCGAAGTGTTATGCATTCCTCGTCTACGATTCAAATGGATGTAAATGCGACACTTCCTTGCCAGGACATAGCGTTTGCAGATGTCTACGTATCGAAGCAATAGAGTTCTTATGTTACTTAAAACGCGACATCGCATCTCATTTCTATGTTTCATGGTAAGATATAATATGATTTGCGAAGTGTCATGTATTCCTCGTCTACACTTCAAATGAATGTAAATGCGACACTTCCTTGCTAGGAAATAGCGTTTGCAGATGTCTACGTATCGTAGCAATAGATTTCTAATGCTTCTTAAAGCGCGATATCGCATCTCATTTCTATGTTTCATGGTAAGATATAACATGATTTGCGAAGTGTTATGTATTCCTCGTCTACACTTCAAATGAATGTGAATGCGATACTTTCTCGCTAGGAAATAGCGTTTGCAGATGTCTACGTATCGTAGCAATAGCTTTCTAATGCTTCTTAAAACGCGATATCGCATCTCATTTCTATGTTTCATGGTAAGATATAATATGATTTGTTAAGTGTTATGTATTTCTCGTCTACACTTCAAATGAATGTAAACGCGACACTTCCTTGCAAGGAAATGGCTTTTGCAGATGTCTACGTATCGAAGCAATGGAGTTCAAAGCTTCTTAAAACGAGATATTGCATCTCATATCTGTGTTTCATGATAAGATATAATATTTATTGCGAAGTGTTATGCATTCCTCGTCTACGATTCAAATGAAAGTAAATGCGACACTTCCTTGCAAGGAAATAACGATTGCAGATGTCTACGTATCGTAGCAATAGCTTTCTAATGCTCCATAAAACGCGATATCGCATCTCATTTCTATGTTTCATGGTAAGATATAATATGATTTGCGAAGTGTTATGTATTCCTCGTCTACGCTTCAAATGAATGTAAATGCGACACTTCCTTGCTAGGAAATAGCGTCTGCAGATGTCTAGGTATCGTAGCGATAGAGTTCTAATGCTCCTTAAAACGCGATATCGCATCTCATTTCTATGTTTCATGGTAAGATATAATATGATTTGCGAAGAGTTATGTATTCCTCGTCTACACTTCAAATGAATGTAAATGCGACACTTCCTTGCTAGGAAATAGCGTCTGCAGATGTCCAGGTATCGTAGCGATAGAGTTCTAATGCTTCTTAAAACGCGATATCGCATCTCATTTCTATGTTTCATGGTAAGATATAATATGATTTGCGAAGAGTTATGTATTCCTCGTCTACACTTCAAATGAATGTAAATGCGACACTTCCTTGCAAGGAAATAGCGTTTGCAGATGTCTACGTATCGAAGCAATAGAGTTCAAATGCTTCTTAAAACGAGATATTGCATCTCATATATGTGTTTCATGATAAGATATAATATTCATTGCGAAGTGTTATGCATTCCTCGTCTACGATTCAAATGAAAGTAAATGCGACACTTCCTTGCAAGGAAATAACGATTGCAGATATCTACGTATCGTAGCAATAGCTTTCTAATGCTTCTTAAAACGCGATATCGCATCTCATTTCTATGTTTCATGGTAAGATATAATATGATTTGCGAAGTGTTATGTATTCCTCGTCTACACTTCAAATGAATGAAAATGCGACACTTCCTTGCAAGGAAATAGCGTTTGCAGATGTCTACTTATCGTAGGGATGGAGTTCTAATGCTTCTTAAAACGTGATATCGCATCTCATATCTATGTTTCAGGATAAGATATAATATTCATTGCGAAGTGTTATGCATTCCTCGTCTACGATTCAAATGGATGTAAATGCGACACTTCCTTGCCAGGACATAGCGTTTGCAGATGTCTACGTATCGAAGCAATAGAGTTCTTATGTTACTTAAAACGCGATATCGCATCTCATTTCTATGTTTCATGGTAAGATATAATATGATTTGCGAAGTGTCATGTATTCCTCGTCTACACTTCAAATGAATGTAAATGCGACACTTCCTTGCTAGGAAATAGCGTTTGCAGATGTCTACGTATCGTAGCAATAGATTTCTAATGCTTCTTAAAGCGCGATATCGCATCTCATTTCTATGTTTCATGGTAAGATATAACATGATTTGCGAAGTGTTATGTATTCCTCGTCTACACTTCAAATGAATGTGAATGCGATACTTCCTCGCTAGGAAATAGCGTTTGCAGAAGTCTACGTATCGTAGCAATAGCTTTCTAATGCTTCTTAAAACGCGATATCGCATCTCATTTCTATGTTTCATGGTAAGATATAATATGATTTGTTAAGTGTTATGTATTTCTCGTCTACACTTCAAATGAATGTAAACGCGACACTTCCTTGCAAGGAAATAGCGTTTGCAGATGTCTACGTATCGAAGCAATGGAGTTCAAAGCTTCTTAAAACGAGATATTGCATCTCATATCTGTGTTTCATGATAAGATATAATATTCATTGCGAAGTGTTATGCATTCCTCGTCTACGATTCAAATGAAAGTAAATGCGACACTTCCTTGCAAGGAAATAACGATTGCAGATGTCTACGTATCGTAGCAATAGCTTTCTAATGCTTCTTAAAACGCGATATCGCATCTCATTTCTATGTTTCATGGTAAGATATAATATGATTTGCGAAGTGTTATGTATTCCTCGTCTACGCTTCAAATGAATGTAAATGCGACACTTCCTTGCTAGGAAATAGCGTCTGCAGATGTCTAGGTATCGTAGCGATAGAGTTCTAATGCTCCTTAAAACGCGATATCGCATCTCATTTCTATGTTTCATGGTAAGATATAATATGATTTGCGAAGAGTTATGTATTCCTCGTCTACACTTCAACTGAATGTAAATGCGACACTTCCTTGCTAGGAAATAGCGTCTGCAGATGTCTAGGTATCGTAGCGATAGAGTTCTAATGCTCCTTTAAACGCGATATCGCATCTCATTTCTATGTTTCATGGTAAGATATAATATGATTTGCGAAGAGTTATGTATTCCTCGTCTACACTTCAAATGAATGTAAATGCGACACTTCCTTGCTAGGAAATAGCGTCTGCAGATGTCTAGGTATCGTAGCGATAGAGTTCTAATGCTTCTTAAAACGCGATATCGCATCTCATTTCTATGTTTCATGGTAAGATTTAATATGATTTGTTAAGTGTTATGTATTTCTCGTCTACACTTCAAATGAATGTAAATGCGACACTTCCTTGCAAGGAAATAGCGTTTGCAGATATCTACGTATCGAAGCAACAGAGTTCAAATGCTTCTTAGAACGAGATATTGCATCTCATATCTGTGTTTCATGATAAGATATAATATTCATTGCGAAGTGTTATGCATTCCTCGTCTACGATTCAAATGAAAGTAAATGCGACACTTCCTTGCAAGGAAATAACGATAGCAGATATCTACGAATCGTAGCAATAGCTTTCTAATGCTTCTTAAAACGCGATATCGCATCTCATTTCTATGTTTCATGGTAAGATATAATATGATTTGCGAAGTGTTATGTATTCCTCGTCCACACTTCAAATGAATGTGAATGCGACACTTCCTTGCAAGGCAATAGCGTTTGCAGATGTCTACCTATCGCAGCAATAGTGTTCTAATGCATCTTAGAACGCGATATCGCATCTCATTTCTATGTTTCATGTAAGATATAACATGATTTGCGAAGTGTTATGTATTCCTCGTCTACACTTCAAATGAATGAAAATACGACACTTCCTTGCAAGGAAATAGCGTTTGCAGATGTCTACGTATCGTAGCAATAGATTTCTAATGCTTCTTAAAGGGCCATATCTCATCTCATTTCTATGTTGCATGGTAAGATGTAATATTCATTACGAAGTGTTATGCATTCCTCGTCTACGATTCAAATGAAAGTAAATGCGACACTTCCTTGCCAGGACATAGCGTTTGCAGATGTCTACGTATCGAAGCAATAGAGTTCTTACGTTACTTAAAACGCGACATCGCATCTCATTTCTATGTTTCATGGTAAGATATAATATGATTTGCGAAGTGTCATGTATTCCTCGTCTACACTTCAAATGAATGTAAATGCGACACTTCCTTGCTAGGAAATAGCGTTTGCAGATGTCTACGTATCGTAGCAATAGATTTCTAATGCTTCTTAAAGCGCGATATCGCATCTCATTTCTATGTTTCATGGTAAGATATAACATGATTTACGAAGTGTTATGTATTCCTCGTCTACACTTCAAATGAATGTGAATGCGATACTTCCTCGCTAGGAAATAGCGTTTGCAGATGTCTACGTATCGTAGCAATAGCTTTCTAATGCTTCTTAAAACGCGATATCGCATCTCATTTCTATGTTTCATGGTAAGATATAATATGATTTGTTAAGTGTTATGTATTTCTCGTCTACACTTCAAATGAATGTAAACGCGACACTTCCTTGCAAGGAAATAGCTTTTGCAGATGTCTACGTATCGAAGCAATGGAGTTCAAAGCTTCTTAAAACGAGATATTGCATCTCATATCTGTGTTTCATGATAAGATATAATATTTATTGCGAAGTGTTATGCATTCCTCGTCTACGATTCAAATGAAAGTAAATGCGACACTTCCTTGCAAGGAAATAACGATTGCAGATGTCTACGTATCGTAGCAATAGCTTTCTAATGCTTCTTAAAACGCGATATCGCATCTCATTTCTATGTTTCATGGTAAGATATAATATGATTTGCGAAGTGTTATGTATTCCTCGTCTACGCTTCAAATGAATGTAAATGCGACACTTCCTTGCTAGGAAATAGCGTCTGCAGATGTCTAGGTATCGTAGCGATAGAGTTCTAATGCTCCTTAAAACGCGATATCGCATCTCATTTCTATGTTTCATTGTAAGATATAATATGATTTGCGAAGAGTTATGTATTCCTCGTCTACACTTCAACTGAATGTAAATGCGACACTTCCTTGCTAGGAAATAGCGTCTGCAGATGTCTAGGTATCGTAGCGATAGAGTTCTAATGCTCCTTTAAACGCGATATCGCATCTCATTTCTATGTTTCATGGTAAGATATAATATGATTTGCGAAGAGTTATGTATTCCTCGTCTACACTTCAAATGAATGTAAATGCGACACTTCCTTGCTAGGAAATAGCGTCTGCAGATGTCTAGGTATCGTAGCGATAGAGTTCTAATGCTTCTTAAAACGCGATATCGCATCTCATTTCTATGTTTCATGGTAAGATTTAATATGATTTGTTAAGTGTTATGTATTTCTCGTCTACACTTCAAATGAATGTAAATGCGACACTTCCTTGCAAGGAAATAGCGTTTGCAGATATCTACGTATCGAAGCAACAGAGTTCAAATGCTTCTTAGAACGAGATATTGCATCTCATATCTGTGTTTCATGATAAGATATAATATTCATTGCGAAGTGTTATGCATTCCTCGTCTACGATTCAAATGAAAGTAAATGCGACACTTCCTTGCAAGGAAATAACGATAGCAGATATCTACGAATCGTAGCAATAGCTTTCTAATGCTTCTTAAAACGCGATATCGCATCTCATTTCTATGTTTCATGGTAAGATATAATATGATTTGCGAAGTGTTATGTATTCCTCGTCCACACTTCAAATGAATGTGAATGCGACACTTCCTTGCAAGGCAATAGCGTTTGCAGATGTCTACCTATCGCAGCAATAGTGTTCTAATGCTTCTTAGAACGCGATATCGCATCTCATTTCTATGTTTCATGGTAAGATATAACATGATTTGCGAAGTGTTATGTATTCCTCGTCTACACTTCAAATGAATGAAAATACGACACTTCCTTGCAAGGAAATAGCGTTTGCAGATGTCTACGTATCGTAGCAATAGATTTCTAATGCTTCTTAAAGGGCCATATCTCATCTCATTTCTATGTTGCATGGTA
This sequence comes from Xylocopa sonorina, assembly GCF_050948175.1. Classification (NCBI taxonomy): domain Eukaryota; kingdom Metazoa; phylum Arthropoda; class Insecta; order Hymenoptera; family Apidae; genus Xylocopa; species Xylocopa sonorina. The sequence continues at coordinate 977,648 of NW_027490164.1, forward strand.
AGATGTAATATTCATTACGAAGTGTTATGCATTCCTCGTCTACGATTCAAATGAAAGTAAATGCGACACTTCCTTGCCAGGACATAGCGTTTGCAGATGTCTACGTATCGAAGCAATAGAGTTCTTATGTTACTTAAAACGCGACATCGCATCTCATTTCTATGTTTCATGGTAAGATATAATATGATTTGCGAAGTGTCATGTATTCCTCGTCTACACTTCAAATGAATGTAAATGCGACACTTCCTTGCTAGGAAATAGCGTTTGCAGATGTCTACGTATCGTAGCAATAGATTTCTAATGCTTCTTAAAGCGCGATATCGCATCTCATTTCTATGTTTCATGGTAAGATATAACATGATTTACGAAGTGTTATGTATTCCTCGTCTACACTTCAAATGAATGTGAATGCGATACTTCCTCGCTAGGAAATAGCGTTTGCAGATGTCTACGTATCGTAGCAATAGCTTTCTAATGCTTCTTAAAACGCGATATCGCATCTCATTTCTATGTTTCATGGTAAGATATAATATGATTTGTTAAGTGTTATGTATTTCTCGTCTACACTTCAAATGAATGTAAACGCGACACTTCCTTGCAAGGAAATAGCTTTTGCAGATGTCTACGTATCGAAGCAATGGAGTTCAAAGCTTCTTAAAACGAGATATTGCATCTCATATCTGTGTTTCATGATAAGATATAATATTCATTGCGAAGTGTTATGCATTCCTCGTCTACACTTCAAATGAATGAAAATACGACACTTCCTTGCAAGGAAATAGCGTTTGCAGATGTCTACGTATCGTAGCAATAGATTTCTAATGCTTCTTAAAGGGCCATATCTCATCTCATTTCTATGTTGCATGGTAAGATGTAATATTCATTACGAAGTGTTATGCATTCCTCGTCTACGATTCAAATGAAAGTAAATGCGACACTTCCTTGCCAGGGCATAGCGTTTGCAGATGTCTACGTATCGAAGCAATAGAGTTCTTATGTTACTTAAAACGCGACATCGCATCTCATTTCTATGTTTCATGGTAAGATATAATATGATTTGCGAAGTGTCATGTATTCCTCGTCTACACTTCAAATGAATGTAAATGCGACACTTCCTTGCTAGGAAATAGCGTTTGCAGATGTCTACGTATCGTAGCAATAGATTTCTAATGCTTCTTAAAGCGCGATATCGCATCTCATTTCTATGTTTCATGGTAAGATATAACATGATTTACGAAGTGTTATGTATTCCTCGTCTACACTTCAAATGAATGTGAATGCGATACTTCCTCGCTAGGAAATAGCGTTTGCAGATGTCTACGTATCGTAGCAATAGCTTTCTAATGCTTCTTAAAACGCGATATCGCATCTCATTTCTATGTTTCATGGTAAGATATAATATGATTTGTTAAGTGTTATGTATTTCTCGTCTACACTTCAAATGAATGTAAACGCGACACTTCCTTGCAAGGAAATAGCTTTTGCAGATGTCTACGTATCGAAGCAATGGAGTTCAAAGCTTCTTAAAACGAGATATTGCATCTCATATCTGTGTTTCATGATAAGATATAATATTTATTGCGAAGTGTTATGCATTCCTCGTCTACGATTCAAATGAAAGTAAATGCGACACTTCCTTGCAAGGAAATAACGATTGCAGATGTCTACGTATCGTAGCAATAGCTTTCTAATGCTTCTTAAAACGCGATATCGCATCTCATTTCTATGTTTCATGGTAAGATATAATATGATTTGCGAAGTGTTATGTATTCCTCGTCTACGCTTCAAATGAATGTAAATGCGACACTTCCTTGCTAGGAAATAGCGTCTGCAGATGTCTAGGTATCGTAGCGATAGAGTTCTAATGCTCCTTAAAACGCGATATCGCATCTCATTTCTATGTTTCATGGTAAGATATAATATGATTTGCGAAGAGTTATGTATTCCTCGTCTACACTTCAAATGAATGTAAATGCGACACTTCCTTGCTAGGAAATAGCGTCTGCAGATGTCTAGGTATCGTAGCGATAGAGTTCTAATGCTTCTTAAAACGCGATATCGCATCTCATTTCTATGTTTCATGGTAAGATATAATGTGATTTGCGAAGAGTTATGTATTCCTCGTCTACACTTCAAATGAATGTAAATGCGACACTTCCTTGCAAGGAAATAGCGTTTGCAGATGTCTACGTATCGAAGCAATGGAGTTCAAAGCTTCTTAAAACGAGATATTGCATCTCATATCTGTGTTTCATGATAAGATATAATATTCATTGCGAAGTGTTATGCATTCCTCGTCTACGATTCAAATGAAAGTAAATGCGACACTTCCTTGCAAGGAAATAACGATTGCAGATGTCTACGTATCGTAGCAATAGCTTTCTAATGCTTCTTAAAACGCGATATCGCATCTCATTTCTATGTTTCATGGTAAGATATAACATGATTTGCGAAGTGTTATGTATTCCTCGTCCACACTTCAAATGAATGTGAATGCGACACTTCCTTGCAAGGCAATAGCGTTTGCAGATGTCTACCTATCGCAGCAATAGTGTTCTAATGCTTCTTAGAACGCGATATCGCATCTCATTTCTATGTTTCATGGTAAGATATAACATGATTTGCGAAGTGTTATGTATTCCTCGTCTACACTTCAAATGAATGAAAATACGACACTTCCTTGCAAGGAAATAGCGTTTGCAGATGTCTACGTATCGTAGCAATAGATTTCTAATGCTTCTTAAAGGGCCATATCTCATCTCATTTCTATGTTGCATGGTAAGATGTAATATTCATTACGAAGTGTTATGCATTCCTCGTGTACGATTCAAATGAAAGTAAATGCGACACTTCCTTGCCAGGACATAGCGTTTGCAGATGTCTACGTATCGAAGCAATAGAGTTCTTATGTTACTTAAAACGCGACATCGCATCTCATTTCTATGTTTCATGGTAAGATATAATATGATTTGCGAAGTGTTATGTATTCCTCGTCTACGCTTCAAATGAATGTAAATGCGACACTTCCTTGCTAGGAAATAGCGTCTGCAGATGTCTAGGTATCGTAGCGATAGAGTTCTAATGCTCCTTAAAACGCGATATCGCATCTCATTTCTATGTTTCATGGTAAGATATAATATGATTTGCGAAGAGTTATGTATTCCTCGTCTACACTTCAAATGAATATAAATGCGACACTTCCTTGCTAGGAAATAGCGTCTGCAGATGTCTAGGTATCGTAGCGATAGAGTTCTAATGCTTCTTAAAACGCGATATCGCATCTCATTTCTATGTTTCATGGTAAGATATAATATGATTTGCGAAGAGTTATGTATTCCTCGTCTACACTTCAAATGAATGTAAATGCGACACTTCCTTGCAAGGAAATAGCGTTTGCAGATGTCTACGTATCGAAGCAATAGAGTTCAAATGCTTCTTAAAACGAGATATTGCATCTCATATATGTGTTTCATGATAAGATATAATATTCATTGCGAAGTGTTATGCATTCCTCGTCTACGATTCAAATGAAAGTAAATGCGACACTTCCTTGCAAGGAAATAACGATTGCAGATATCTACGTATCGTAGCAATAGCTTTCTAATGCTTCTTAAAACGCGATATCGCATCTCATTTCTATGTTTCATGGTAAGATATAATATGATTTGCGAAGTGTTATGTATTCCTCGTCTACACTTCAAATGAATGAAAATGCGACACTTCCTTGCAAGGAAATAGCGTTTGCAGATGTCTACGTATCGTAGCAATAGATTTCTAATGCTTCTTAAAGGGCCATATCTCATCTCATTTCTATGTTGCATGGTAAGATGTAATATTCATTACGAAGTGTTATGCATTCCTCGTCTACGATTCAAATGAAAGTAAATGCGACACTTCCTTGCCAGGACATAGCGTTTGCAGATGTCTACGTATCGAAGCAATAGAGTTCTTATGTTACTTAAAACGCGACATCGCATCTCATTTCTATGTTTCATGGTAAGATATAATATGATTTGCGAAGTGTTATGTATTCCTCGTCTACGCTTCAAATGAATGTAAATGCGACACTTCCTTGCTAGGAAATAGCGTCTGCAGATGTCTAGGTATCGTAGCGATAGAGTTCTAATGCTCCTTAAAACGCGATATCGCATCTCATTTCTATGTTTCATGGTAAGATATAATATGATTTGCGAAGAGTTATGTATTCCTCGTCTACACTTCAAATGAATGTAAATGCGACACTTCCTTGCTAGGAAATAGCGTCTGCAGATGTCTAGGTATCGTAGCGATAGAGTTCTAATGCTTCTTAAAACGCGGTATCGCATCTCATTTCTATGTTTCATGGTAAGATATAATATGATTTGCGAAGAGTTATGTATTCCTCGTCTACACTTCAAATGAATGTAAATGCGACACTTCCTTGCAAGGAAATAGCGTTTGCAGATGTCTACGTATCGAAGCAATAGAGTTCAAATGCTTCTTAAAACGAGATATTGCATCTCATATATGTGTTTCATGATAAGATATAATATTCATTGCGAAGTGTTATGCATTCCTCGTCTACGATTCAAATGAAAGTAAATGCGACACTTCCTTGCAAGGAAATAACGATTGCAGATATCTACGGATCGTAGCAATAGCTTTCTAATGCTTCTTAAAACGCGATATCGCATCTCATTTCTATGTTTCATGGTAAGATATAATATGATTTGCGAAGTGTTATGTATTCCTCGTCTACACTTCAAATGAATGAAAATGCGACACTTCCTTGCAAGGAAATAGCGTTTGCAGATGTCTACTTATCGTAGGGATGGAGTTCTAATGCTTCTTAAAACGTGATATCGCATCTCATATCTATGTTTCATGGTAAGATATAATATGATTTGCGAAGAGTTATGTATTCCTCGTCTACACTTCAAATGAATGTAAATGCGACACTTCCTTGCAAGGAAATAGCGTTTGCAGATGTCTACGTATCGAAGCAATAGAGTTCAAATGCTTCTTAAAACGAGATATTGCATCTCATATATGTGTTTCATGATAAGATATAATATTCATTGCGAAGTGTTATGCATTCCTCGTCTACGATTCAAATGAAAGTAAATGCGACACTTCCTTGCAAGGAAATAACGATTGCAGATATCTACGGATCGTAGCAATAGCTTTCTAATGCTTCTTAAAACGCGATATCGCATCTCATTTCTATGTTTCATGGTAAGATATAATATGATTTGCGAAGTGTTATGTATTCCTCGTCTACACTTCAAATGAATGAAAATGCGACACTTCCTTGCAAGGAAATAGCGTTTGCAGATGTCTACTTATCGTAGGGATGGAGTTCTAATGCTTCTTAAAACGTGATATCGCATCTCATATCTATGTTTCAAGATAAGATATAATATTCATTGCGAAGTGTTATGCATTCCTCGTCTACGATTCAAATGGATGTAAATGCGACACTTCCTTGCCAGGACATAGCGTTTGCAGATGTCTACGTATCGAAGCAATAGAGTTCTTATGTTACTTAAAACGCGATATCGCATCTCATTTCTATGTTTCATGGTAAGATATAACATGATTTGCGAAGTGTTATGTATTCCTCGTCCACACTTAAAATGAATGTGAATGCGATACTTCCCCGCTAGGAGATAGCGTTTGCAGATGTCTACGTATCGTAGCAATAGCATTCTAATCCTTCTTAAAACGCGATATCGCATCTCATTTCTATGTTTCATGGTAAGATATAATATGATTTGTTAAGTGTTATGTATTTCTCGTCTACACTTCAAATGAATGTAAATGCGACACTTCCTTGCGAGGAAATAGCGTTTGCAGATGTCTACCTATCGTAGCAATAGTGTTCTAATGCTTCTTAAAACGCGATATCGCATCTCATTACTATGTTTCACGGTAAGATATAATATGATTTGTTAAGTGTTGTGTTTTTCTCGTCTACACTTCAAACGAATGTAAATGCGACACTTCCTTGCAAGGAAATAGCGTTTGCAGATGTCTACGTATCGAAGCAATAGAGTTCAAATGCTTCTTAAAACGAGATATTGCATCTCATATCTGTGTTTCATGATAAGATATAATATTCATTGCAAAGTGTTATGCATTCCTCGTCTACGATTCAAATGAAAGTAAATGCGACACTTCCTTGCAAGGAAATAACGATTGCAGATGTCTACGTATCGTAGCAATAGCTTTCTAATGCTTCTTAAAGCGCGATATCGCATCTCATTTCTATGTTGCATGGTAAGATGTAATATTCATTACGAAGTGTTATGCATTCCTCGTCTACGATTCAAATGAATGTAAATGCGACACTTCCTCGCTCGGAAATAGCGTTTCCAGATGTCTACGTATCGTAGCAATAGCTTTCTAATGCTCCTTAAAACGCGATATCGCATCTCATTTCTATGTTTCATGGTAAGATATAATATGATTTGCGAAGTGTTATGTATTCCTCGTCTACACTTCAAATGAATGTAAATGCGATACTTCCTTGCAAGGAAATAGCGTTTGCAGATGTCTACGTATCGAAGCAATAGAGCACAAATGCTTCTTAAAACGAGATATTGCATCTCATATCTGTGTTTCATGATAAGATATAATATTCATTGCGAAGTGTTATGCATTCCTCGTCTACGATTCAAATGAAAGTAAATGCGACACTTCCCTGGAAGGAAATAACGATTGCAGATGACTACGTATCGTAGCAATGGAGTTCTTATGTTACTTAAAACGCTATATCGCATCTCATTTCTATGTTTCATGGTAAGATATAATATGATTTGCGAAGTGTCATGTATTCCTCGTCTACACTTCAAATGAATGTGAATGCGACATTTCCTCGCTAGGAAATAGCGTTTGCAGATGTCTACGTATCGTAGCAATAGATTTCTAATGCTTCTTAAAGCGCGATATCGCATCTCATTCCTCTGTTTCATGGTAAGATATAATATGATTTGCGAAGTGTCATGTATTCCTCGTCTACACTTCAAATGAATGTAAATGCGACACTTCCTTACAAGGAAATAGCGTTTGCAGATGTTTACCTATCGTAGCAATAGAGTTCTAGTGCTTCTTAAAACGGGATATCGCATCTCATTTCTATGTTTCATGGTAAGATGTAATATGATTTGCGAAGTGTTATGTATTCCTCCTCTACATTTCAAATGAATTTAAATGCGACACTTCCTTGCTAGGAAATAGCGTCTGCAGATGTCTAGGTATCGTAGCAATAGAGTTCTAATGCTTCTTAAAACGCGATATCGCGTCTCATTTCTATGTTTCATGGTAAGATGTAATATGATGTCCGAAGTGTTATGTATTCCACCTCTACACTTCAAATGAATGTAAATGCGACACTTCGCTGCCAGGAAATAGCGTTTGCAAATGTCTACCTATCGTAGCAATAGAGATTTGTGCTTCTTAAAACGGGATATCGCATCTCATTTCTATGTTTCATGGTAAGATATAATATGAGTTGCGAAGTGTTATGTATTCCTCGTCTACACTTCAAATGAATGTGAATGCGATACTTCCTCGCTAGGAAATAGCGTTTGCAGATGTCTACGTATCATAGCAATAGAGTTATAATGCTTCTAAAAACGCGATATCGCATCTCATTTCTATGTTTCATGGTAAGATGTAATATGATTTGCGAAGTGTTACGTATTCCTCCTCTACATTTCAAATGAATGTAAATGCGACACTTCCCTGCCAGGAAATAGCGTTTGCAAATGTCCACCTATCGTGGCAATAGTGTTCTAATGCTTCCTAAAACGCGATATCGCACCTCATTTCTATGTTTCATGGTAAGATATAATATGATTTGCGAAGTGTTATGTATTCCTCGTCTACACTTCAAATGAATGTAAATGCGACACTTCCTTGCAAGGAAATAGCGTTAGCAGATGTGTACGTATCGAAGCAATAGAGTTCAAATGCTTCTTAAAACGAGATATTGCATCTCATATCTATGTTTCATGATAAGATATAATAATCATTGCGAAGTGCTGTGCATTCCTCGTCTAGGATTCAAATGAAAGTAAATGCGACACTTCCTTGCAAGGAAATAACGATTGCAGACGTCTACGTATCGTAGCAATAGAGTTCATATGATTCTTAAAACGCGATATCGCATTTCATTTCTATGTTTCATGGTAAGATATAACATGATTTGCGAAGTGATATGTATTCCTCGTCTACACTTCAAATGAATGTGAATGCGATACTTCCTCGCTAGGAAATAGCGTTTGCAGATGTCTACGTATCGTAGCAATAGATTTCTAATGCGTCTTAAAACGCGATATCGCATCTCATTCCTCTGTTTCATGGTAAGATATAATATGATTTGCGAAGTGTCATGTATTCCTTGTCTACACTTCAAATGAATGTAAATGCGACATTTCCTTACAAGGAAATAGCGTTTGCAGATGTTTACCTATCGTAGCAATAGATTTCTAATGCTTCTTAAAACGCGATATCGCATCTCATTCCTCTGTTTCATGGTAAGATATAATATGATTTGCGAAGTGTCATGTATTCCTTGTCTACCCTTCAAATGAATGTAAATGCGACACTTCCTTACAAGGAAATAGCGTTTGCAGATGTTTACCTATCGTAGCAATAGAGTTCTAATGCTTCTTAAAACGCGATATCGCATCTCATTTCTATGTTTCATGGTAAGATATAATATGATTTGCGAAGTGTTATGTATTCCTCGTCTACACTTCAAATGATTGTGAATGCGACACTTCCTCGCTAGGAAATAGCGTTTGCAGATGTCTACGTATTGTAGCAATATATTTCTAATGCTTCTTAAAACGCGATATCGCATCTCATTTCTATGTTTCATGGTAAGATATAATATGATTTGCGAAGTGTTATGTATTTCTCGTCTACACTTCAAACGAATGTAAATGCGACACTTCCTTGCAAGGAAATAGCGTTTACAGATGTCTACGTATCGAAGCAATAGAGTTCAAATGCTTCTTAAAACGAGATATTGCATCTCATATCTGTGTTTCATGATAAGATATAATATTCATTGCAAAGTGTTATGCATTCCTCGTCTACGATTCAAATGAAAGTAAATGCGACACTTCCTTGCAAGGAAATAACGATTGCAGATGTCTACGCATCGTAGCAATAGCTTTCTAATGCTTCTTAAAACGCGATATCGCTTCTCATTTCTATGTTTCATGGTAAGATATAATATGATTTGCGAAGTGTTATGTATTCCTCGTCTACACTTCAAATGATTGTGAATGCGACACTTCCTCGCTAGGAAATAGCGTTTGCAGATGTCTACGTATTGTAGCAATAGATTTCTAATACTTCTTAAAACGCGATATCGCATCTCATTTCTATGTTTCATGGTAAGATATAATATGATTTGCGAAGTGTTATGTATTTCTCGTCTACACTTCAAACGAATGTAAATGCGACACTTCCTTGCAAGGAAATAGCGTTTACAGATGTCTACGTATCGAAGCAATTGAGTTCAAATGCTTCTTAAAACGAGATATTGCATCTCATATCTGTGTTTCATGATAAGATATAATATTCATTGCAAAGTGTTATGCATTCCTCGTCTACGATTCAAATGAAAGTAAATGCGACACTTCCTTGCAAGGAAATAACGATTGCAGATGTCTACGCATCGTAGCAATAGCTTTCTAATGCTTCTTAAAACGCGATATCGCTTCTCATTTCTATGTTTCATGGTAAGATATAATATGATTTGCGAAGTGTTATGTATTCCTCGTCTACACTTCAAATGAATGTGAATGCGATACTACCTCGCTAGGAAATAGCGTTTGCAGATGTCTACGTATCGTAGCACTAGCTTTCTAATGCTTCTTAAAACGCGATATCGCATCTCATTTCTATGTTTCATGGTAAGATGTAATATGATTTGCGATGTGTCATGTATTCCTCGTCTACACTTCAAATGAATGTAAATGCGACACTTCCTTGCTAGTAAATAGCGTCTGCTGATGTCTAGGTATCGTAGCGATAGTGTTCTAATGCTTCTTAGAACGCGATACCGCATCTCATTTCTATGTTTCATGATAAGATATAACATGATTTGCGAAGTGTTATGTATTCCTCGTCTACACATCAAATGAATGTGAATGCGATACTTCCTCGCTAGGAAATAGCGTTTGCAGATGTCTACGTGTCGTAGAAATAGCTTTCTAATGCTTCATAAAACGCGATATCGCATCTCATTTCTATGTTTCATGGTAAGATATAATGTGATTTGCCATGTGTTATGTATTCCTCCTCTACACTTCAAATGAATGTAAATGCGACACTTCCTCGCTAGGAAATAGCGTTTGCAGATGTCTACGTATCGTAGCAATAGCTTTCTAATGCTTCTTAAAACGCGATATCGCATCTCATTTCTATGTTTCATGGTAAGATGTAATATGATTTGCGAAGTGTTATGTATTCCTCCTCTACATTTCAAATGAATGTAATTGCGACACTTCCTTGCTAGGAAATAGCGTCTGCAGATGTCTAGGTATCGTAGCAATAGAGTTCTAATGCTTCTTAAAACGCGATATCGCGTCTCATTTCTATGTTTCATGGTAAGATGTAATATGATGTGCGAAGTGTTATGTATTCCTCCTCTACACTTCAAATGAATGTAAATGCGACACTTCCCTGCCAGGAAATAGCGTTTGCAAATGTCTACCTATCGTAGCAATAGTGTTCTAATGCTTCTTAAAACGCGATATCGCACCTCATTTCTATGTTTCATGGTAAGATATAATATGACTTGCGAAGTGTTATGTATTCTTCGTCTACACTTCAAATGAATGTAAATGCGACACTTCCTTGCAAGGAAATAGCGTTTGCAGATGTGTACGTATCGAAGCAATAGAGTTCAAATGCTTCTTAAAACGCGATATTGCATCTCATATCTATGTTTCATGATAAGATATAATAATCATTGCGAAGTGTTGTGCATTCCTCGTCTAGGATTCAAATGAAAGTAAATGCGACACTTCCTTGCAAGGAAATAACGATTGCAGATGTCTACGTATCGTAGCAATAGAGTTCATATGATTCTTAAAACGCGATATCGCATTTCATTTCTATGTTTCATGGTAAGATATAACATGATTTGCGAAGTGATATGTATTCCTCGTCTACACTTCAAATGAATGTGAATGCGATACTTCCTCGCTAGGAAATAGCGTTTGCAGATGTCTACGTATCGTAGCATTAGCTTTCTAATGCTTCTTATAACGCGATATCGCATCTCAAATCTATGTTTCATGGTAAGATATAGTATGATTTGCGAAGTGTTATGTATTCCTCGTCTACACTTCAAATGAATGTGAATGCGACACTTCCTCGCTAGGAAATAGCGTTTGCAGATGTCTACGTATCGTAGCAATAGATTTCTAATGCGTCTTAAAACGCGATATCGCATCTCATTCCTCTGTTTCATGGTAAGATATAATATGATTTGCGATGTGTCATGTATTCCTTGTCTACCCTTCAAATGAATGTAAATGCGACACTTCCTTACAAGGAAATAGCGTTTGCAGATGTTTACCTATCGTAGCAATAGAGTTCTAATGCTTCTTAAAACGCGATATCGCATCTCATTTCTATGTTTCATGGTAAGATATAATATGATTTGCGAAGTGTTATGTATTCCTCGTCTACACTTCAAATGAATGTGAATGCGATACTTCCTCGCTAGGAAATAGCGTTTGCAGATGTCTACGTATCGTAGCAATAGATTTCTAATGCGTCTTAAAACGCGATATCGCATCTCATTCCTCTGTTTCATGGTAAGATATAATATGATTTGCGAAGTGTCATGTATTCCTTGTCTACACTTCAAATGAATGTAAATGCGACATTTCCTTACAAGGAAATAGTGTTTGCAGATGTTTACCTATCGTAGCAATAGATTTCTAATGCTTCTTAAAACGCGATATCGCATCTCATTCCTCTGTTTCATGGTAAGATATAATATGATTTGCGAAGTGTCAAGTATTCCTTGTCTACCCTTCAAATGAATGTAAATGCGACACTTCCTTACAAGGAAATAGCGTTTGCAGATGTTTACCTATCGTAGCAATAGAGTTCTAATGCTTCTTAAAACGCGATATCGCATCTCATTTCTATGTTTCATGGTAAGATATAATATGATTTGCGAAGTGATATGTATTCCTCGTCTACACTTCAAATGAATGTGAATGCGATACTTCCTCGCTAGGAAATAGCGTTTGCAGATGTCTACGTATCGTAGCATTAGCTTTCTAATGCTTCTTATAACGCGATATCGCATCTCAAATCTATGTTTCATGGTAAGATATAGTATGATTTGCGAAGTGTTATGTATTCCTCGTCTACACTTCAAATGAATGTGAATGCGACACTTCCTCGCTAGGAAATAGCGTTTGCAGATGTCTACGTATCGTAGCAATAGATTTCTAATGCGTCTTAAAACGCGATATCGCATCTCATTCCTCTGTTTCATGGTAAGATATAATATGATTTGCGATGTGTCATGTATTCCTTGTCTACCCTTCAAATGAATGTAAATGCGACACTTCCTTACAAGGAAATAGCGTTTGCAGATGTTTACCTATCGTAGCAATAGAGTTCTAATGCTTCTTAAAACGCGATATCGCATCTCATTTCTATGTTTCATGGTAAGATATAATATGATTTGCGGAGTGTTATGTATTCCTCGTCTACACTTCAAATGAATGTGAATGCGATACTTCCTCGCTAGGAAATAGCGTTTGCAGATGTCTACGTATCGTAGCAATAGATTTCTAATGCGTCTTAAAACGCGATATCGCATCTCATTCCTCTGTTTCATGGTAAGATATAATATGATTTGCGAAGTGTCATGTATTCCTTGTCTACACTTCAAATGAATGTAAATGCGACATTTCCTTACAAGGAAATAGCGTTTGCAGATGTTTACCTATCGTAGCAATAGATTTCTAGTGCTTCTTAAAACGCGATATCGCATCTCATTCCTCTGTTTCATGGTAAGATATAATATGATTTGCGAAGTGTCATGTATTCCTTGTCTACCCTTCAAATGAATGTAAATGCGACACTTCCTTACAAGGAAATAGCGTTTGCAGATGTTTACCTATCGTAGCAATAGAGTTCTAATGCTTCTTAAAACGCGATATCGCATCTCATTTCTATGTTTCATGGTAAGATATAATATGATTTGCGAAGTGTTATGTATTCCTCGTCTACACTTCAAATGAATGTGAATGCGATACTACCTCGCTAGGAAATAGCGTTTGCAGATGTCTACGTATCGTAGCAATAGGGTTCTAATGCTTCTTAAAACGCGATATCGCATCTCATTTCTATGTTTCATGGTAAGATATAATATGATTTGCGAAGTGTTATGTATTTCTCGTCTACACTTCAAACGAATGTAAATGCGACACTTCCTTGCAAGGAAATAGCGTTTACAGATGTCTACGTATCGAAGCAATAGAGTTCAAATGCTTCTTAAAACGAGATATTGCATCTCATATCTGTGTTTCATGATAAGATATAATATTCATTGCAAAGTGTTATGCATTCCTCGTCTACGATTCAAATGAAAGTAAATGCGACACTTCCTTGCAAGGAAATAACGATTGCAGATGTCTACGCATCGTAGCAATAGCTTTCTAATGCTTCTTAAAACGCGATATCGCTTCTCATTTCTATGTTTCATGGTAAGATATAATATGATTTGCGAAGTGTTATGTATTCCTCGTCTACACTTCAAATGAATGTGAATGCGATACTACCTCGCTAGGAAATAGCGTTTGCAGATGTCTACGTATCGTAGCACTAGCTTTCTAATGCTTCTTAAAACGCGATATCGCATCTCATTTCTATGTTTCATGGTAAGATGTAATATGATTTGCGATGTGTCATGTATTCCTCGTCTACACTTCAAATGAATGTAAATGCGACACTTCCTTGCTAGTAAATAGCGTCTGCTGATGTCTAGGTATCGTAGCGATAGTGTTCTAATGCTTCTTAGAACGCGATACCGCATCTCATTTCTATGTTTCATGATAAGATATAACATGGTTTGCGAAGTGTTATGTATTCCTCGTCTACACATCAAATGAATGTGAATGCGATACTTCCTCGCTAGGAAATAGCGTTTGCAGATGTCTACGTGTCGTAGAAATAGCTTTCTAATGCTTCATAAAACGCGATATCGCATCTCATTTCTATGTTTCATGGTAAGATATAATGTGATTTGCGAAGTGTTACGTATTCCTCGTCTACACTTCAAATGAATGTGAATGCGATACTTCCCCGCTAGGAAATAGCGTTTGCAGATGTCTACGTATCGTAGCAATAGAGTTCTAATGCTTCTTAAAATGCGATATCGCATCTCATTTCTATGTTTCATGGTAAGATGTAATACGATTTGCGAAGTGTTATGTATTCCTCCTCTACATTTCAAATGAATGTAAATGCGACACTTCCTTGCTAGGAAATAGCGTCTGCAGATGTCTGGGTATCGTAGCAATAGAGTTCTAATGCTTCTTAAAACGCGATATCGCGTCTCATTTCTATGTTTCATGGTAAGATGTAATATGATTTGCGAAGTGTTATGTATTCCTCCTCTACATTTCAAATGAATGTAAATGCGACACTTCCTTGCTAGGAAATAGCGTCTGCAGATGTCTAGGTATCGTAGCAATAGAGTTCTAATGCTTCTTAAAACGCGATATCGCGTCTCATTTCTATGTTTCATGGTAAGATGTAATATGATGTGCGAAGTGTTATGTATTCCTCCTCTACACTTCAAGTGAATGTAAATGCGACACTTCCCTGCCAGGAAATAGCGTTTGCAAATGTCCACCTATCGTAGCAATAGTGTTCTAATGCTTCTTAAAACGCGATATCGCACCTCATTTCTATGTTTCATGGTAAGATATAATATGATTTGCGAAGTGCTATGTATTCCTCGTCTACACTTCAAATGAATGTAAATGCGACACTTACTTGCAAGGAAATAGCGTTTGCAGATGTGTACGTATCGAAGCAATAGAGTTCAAATGCTTCTTAAAACGCGATATTGCATCTCATATCTATGTTTCATGATAAGATATAATAATCATTGCGAAGTGTTGTGCATTCCTCGTCTAGGATTCAAATGAAAGTAAATGCGACACTTCCTTGCAAGGAAATAACGATTGCAGATGTCTACGTATCGTAGCAATAGAGTTCATATGATTCTTAAAACGCGTTATCGCATTTCATTTCTATGTTTCATGGTAAGATATAACATGATTTGCGAAGTGATATGTATTCCTCGTCTACACTTCAAATGAATGTGAATGCGATACTTCCTCGCTAGGAAATAGCGTTTGCAGATGTCTACGTATCGTAGCATTAGCTTTCTAATGCTTCTTATAACGCGATATCGCATCTCAAATCTATGTTTCATGGTAAGATATAGTATGATTTGCGAAGTGTTATGTATTCCTCGTCTACACTTCAAATGAATGTGAATGCGACACTTCCTCGCTAGGAAATAGCGTTTGCAGATGTCTACGTATCGTAGCAATAGATTTCTAATGCGTCTTAAAACGCGATATCGCATCTCATTCCTCTGTTTCATGGTAAGATATAATATGATTTGCGATGTGTCATGTATTCCTTGTCTACCCTTCAAATGAATGTAAATGCGACACTTCCTTACAAGGAAATAGCGTTTGCAGATGTTTACCTATCGTAGCAATAGAGTTCTAATGCTTCTTAAAACGCGATATCGCATCTCATTTCTATGTTTCATGGTAAGATATAATATGATTTGCGAAGTGTTATGTATTCCTCGTCTACACTTCAAATGAATGTGAATGCGATACTTCCTCGCTAGGAAATAGCGTTTGCAGATGTCTACGTATCGTAGCAATAGATTTCTAATGCGTCTTAAAACGCGATATCGCATCTCATTCCTCTGTTTCATGGTAAGATATAATATGATTTGCGAAGTGTCATGTATTCCTTGTCTACACTTCAAATGAATGTAAATGCGACATTTCCTTACAAGGAAATAGCGTTTGCAGATGTTTACCTATCGTAGCAATAGATTTCTAATGCTTCTTAAAACGCGATATCGCATCTCATTCCTCTGTTTCATGGTAAGATATAATATGATTTGCGAAGTGTCATGTATTCCTTGTCTACCCTTCAAATGAATGTAAATGCGACACTTCCTTACAAGGAAATAGCGTTTGCAGATGTTTACCTATCGTAGCAATAGAGTTCTAATGCTTCTTAAAACGCGATATCGCATCTCATTTCTATGTTTCATGGTAAGATATAATATGATTTGCGAAGTGTTATGTATTCCTCGTCTACACTTCAAATGATTGTGAATGCGACACTTCCTCGCTAGGAAATAGCGTTTGCAGATGTCTACGTATTGTAGCAATAGATTTCTAGTGCTTCTTAAAACGCGATATCGCATCTCATTTCTATGTTTCATGGTAAGATATAATATGATTTGCGAAGTGTTATGTATTTCTCGTCTACACTTCAAACGAATGTAAATGCGACACTTCCTTGCAAGGAAATAGCGTTTACAGATGTCTACGTATCGAAGCAATAGAGTTCAAATGCTTCTTAAAACGAGATATTGCATCTCATATCTGTGTTTCATGATAAGATATAATATTCATTGCAAAGTGTTATGCATTCCTCGTCTACGATTCAAGTGAAAGTAAATGCGACACTTCCTTGCAAGGAAATAACGATTGCAGATGTCTACGTATCGTAGCAATAGCTTTCTAATGCTTCTTAAAACGCGATATCGCTTCTCATTTCTATGTTTCATGGTAAGATATAATATGATTTGCGAAGTGTTATGTATTCCTCGTCTACACTTCAAATGAATGTGAATGCGATACTTCCTCGCTAGGAAATAGCGTTTGCAGATGTCTACGTATCGTAGCACTAGCTTTCTAATGCTTCTTAAAACGCGATATCGCATCTCATTTCTATGTTTCATGGTAAGATGTAATATGATTTGCGATGTGTCATGTATTCCTCGTCTACACTTCAAATGAATGTAAATGCGACACTTCCTTGCTAGTAAATAGCGTCTGCTGATGTCTAGGTATCGTAGCGATAGTGTTCTAATGCTTCTTAGAACGCGATACCGCATCTCATTTCTATGTTTCATGGTAAGATGTAATATGATTTGCGAAGTGTTATGTATTCCTCCTCTACATTTCAAATGAATGTAATTGCGACACTTCCTTGCTAGGAAATAGCGTCTGCAGATGTCTAGGTATCGTAGCAATAGAGTTCTAATGCTTCTTAAAACGCGATATCGCGTCTCATTTCTATGTTTCATGGTAAGATGTAATATGATGTGCGAAGTGTTATGTATTCCTCCCCTACACTTCAAATGAATGTAAATGCGACACTTCCCTGCCAGGAAATAGCGTTTGCAAATGTCTACCTATCGTAGCAATAGTGTTCTAATGCTTCTTAAAACGCGATATCGCACCTCATTTCTATGTTTCATGGTAAGATATAATATGACTTGCGAAGTGTTATGTATTCTTCGTCTACACTTCAAATGAATGTAAATGCGACACTTCCTTGCAAGGAAATAGCGCTTGCAGATGTCTACGTATCGAAGCAATAGAGTTCAAATGCTTCTTAAAACGAGATATTGCATCTCATATCTATGTTTCATGATAAGATATAATATTCATTGCGAAGTGTTGTGCATTCCTCGTCTACGATTCAAATGAAAGTAAATGCGACACTTCCTTGCAAGGAAATAACGATTGCAGATGTCTACGTATCGTAGCAATAGAGTTCTAATGCTTCTTAAAACGCGATATCGCGTCTCATTTCTATGTTTCATGGTAAGATGTAATATGATTTGCGAAGTGTCATGTATTCCTCCTCTACATTTCAAATGAATGTAAATGCGACACTTCCTTGCTAGGAAATAGCGTCTGCAGATGTCTAGGTATCGTAGCAATAGAGTTCTAATGCTTCTTAAAACGCGATATCGCGTCTCATTTCTATGTTTCATGGTAAGATGTAATATGATGTGCGAAGTGTTATGTATTCCTCCTCTACTCTTCAAGTGAATGTAAATGCGACACTTCCCTGCCAGGAAATACCGTTTGCAAATGTCCACCTATCGTAGCAATAGTGTTCTAATGCTTCTTAAAACGCGATATCGCACCTCATTTCTATGTTTCATGGTAAGATATAATATGATTTGCGAAGTGTTATGTATTCCTCGTCTACACTTCAAATGAATGTGAATGCGATACTTCCTCGCTAGGAAATAGCGTTTGCAGATGTCTACGTATCGTAGCATTAGCTTCCTAATGCTTCTTATAACGCGATATCGCATCTCATATCTATGTTTCATGGTAAGATATAGTATGATTTGCGAAGTGTTATGTATTCCTCGTCTACAGTTCAAATGAATGTGAATGCGACACTTCCTCGCTAGGAAATAGCGTTTGCAGATGTCTACGTATCGTAGCAATAGATTTCTAATGCGTCTTAAAACGCGATAGCGCATCTCATTCCTCTGTTTCATGGTAAGATATAATATGATATGCGAAGTGTCATGTATTCCTTGTCTACACTTCAAATGAATGTAAATGCGACATTTCTTTACAAGGAAATAGCGTTTGCAGATGTTTACCTATCGTAGCAATAGATTTCTAATGCTTCTTAAAACGCGATATCGCATCTCATTTCTACGTTTCATGGTATGATGTAATATGATTTGCGAAGTGTTATGTATTACTCCGCTACACTTCAAATGAATGTAAATGCGACACTTCCTAGCTAGGAAATAGCGTCTGCAGATGTCTAGGTATCGTAGCAATAGAGTTCCAATGCTTCTTAGAACGCGATATCGCACCTCATTTATATGTTTCATGGTAAGATATAATATGATTTGCGAAGTGTTATGTATTCCTCGTCTACACTTCAAATGAATGTAAATGCGACGCTTCCTTGCAAGGAAATAGCGTTTGTAGATGTCTACGTATCGAAGCAATAGAGTTCAAATGCTTCTTAAAACGAGATATTGCATCTCATATCTATGTTTCAAGATAAGATATAATATTCATTGCGAAGTGTTATGCATGCCGCGTCTACGATTCAAATGAATGTAAATGCGACACTTCCTTGCAAGGAAATAGCGTTTGCAGATGTCTACGTATCGTAGCAATAGAGTTCATATGATTCTTAAAACGCGATATCGCATCTCATTTATACGTTTCATGGTAAGATATAATATGATTTGCGAAGTGTCATGTATACCTCGTCTACACTTCAAATGAATGTGAATGCGACACTTCCTCGCTAGGAAATAGCGTTTGCAGATGTCTACGTATCGTAGCAATAGAGTTCATATGATTCTTAAAACGCGATATCGCATCCCATTTCTATGTTTCATGGTAAGATACAACATGATTTGCGAAGTGTTATGTATTCCTCGTCTACACTTCAAGTGAATGTAAATGCGACCCATCCTTGCAAGGAAATAGCGTTTGCAGATGTCTACGTATCGAAGCAATAGAGTTCAAATGCTTCTTAAAACAAGATATTGCATCTCATATCTATGTTTCATGATAAGATATAATATTCATTGGGAAGTGTTATGCATTCCTCGTCTGCGATTCAAATGAAAGTAAATGCCACACTTCCTTGCAAGGAAATAACGATTGCAAATGTCTTCGTATCGTAGCAATAGAGTTCATATGATTCTTAAAACGCGATATCGCGTTTCATTTCTATGTTTCATGGTAAGGTGTAATATGATTTGCGAAGTGTTATGTATTCCTCCTCTACACTTCAAATGAGTGTAAATGCGACACTTCCCTGCCAGGAAATGGCGTTTGCAAATGTCTACCTATCGTAGCAATAGTGTTCTAATGCTTCTTAAAACGCGATATCGCACCTCATTTCTATGTTTCATGGTAAGATATAATATGATTTGCGAAGTGTCATGTATTCCTCGTCTACACTTCAAATGAATGTAAATGCGACACTTCCTTACAAGGAAATAGCGTTTGCAGATGTTTACCTATCGTAGCAATAGAGTTCTAATGCTTCTTAAAACGCGATATCGCATCTCATTTCTATGTTTCATGGTAAGATATAATAATCATTGCGAAGTGTTGTGCATTCCTCGTCTACGATTCAAGTGAAAGTAAATGCGACACTTCCTTGCAAGGAAATAACGATTGCAGATGTCTAGGTATCGTAGCAATAGAGTTCTAATGCTTCTTAAAACGCGATATCGCGTCTCATTTCTATGTTTCATGGTAAGATGTAATATGATGTGCGAAGTGTTATGTATTCCTCCTCTACACTTCAAATAAATGTAAATGCGACACTTCCCTGCCAGGAAATAGCGTTTGCAAATGTCTACCTATCGTAGCAATAGTGTTCTAATGCTTCTTAAAACGCGATATCGCACCTCATTTCTATGTTTCATGGTAAGATATAATATGATTTGCGAAGTGTTATGTATTCCTCGTCTACACTTCAAATGAATGTAAATGCGACACTTCCTTGCAAGGAAATAGCGTTTGCAGATGTGTACGTATCGAAGCAATAGAGTTCAAATGCTTCTTAAAACGAGATATTGCATCTCATATCTATGTTTCATGATAAGATATAATAATCATTGCGAAGTGTTGTGCATTCCTCGTCTACGATTCAAGTGAAAGTAAATGCGACACTTACTTGCAAGGAAATAACGATTGCAGATGTCTACGTATCGTAGCAATAGAGTTCATATGATTCATAAAACGTGATATCGCATCTCATTTGTATGTTTCATGGTAAGATATAACATGATTTGCGAAGTGTTATGTATTCCCCGTCTACACTTCAAATGAATGTGAATGCGACACTTCCTCGCTAGGAAATAGCGTTTGCAGATGTCTACGTATCGTAGCAATAGATTTCTAATGCTTCTTAAAACGAGATATTGCATCTCATATCTATGTTTCATGATAAGATATAATAATCATTGCGAAGTGTTGTGCATTCCTCGTCTACGATTCAAGTGAAAGTAAATGCGACACTTCCTTGCAAGGAAATAACGATTGCAGATGTCTACGTATCGTAGCAATAGAGTTCATATGATTCATAAAACGCGATATCGCATCTCATTTGTATGTTTCATGGTAAGATATAACATGATTTGCGAAGTGTTATGTATTCCTCGTCTACACTTCAAATGAATGTGAATGCGACACTTCCTCGCTAGGAAATAGCGTTTGCAGATGTCTACGTATCGTAGCAATAGCTTTCTAATGCTTCTTAAAACGCGATATCGCAACACATTTCTATGTTTCATGGTAAGATATAATATGATTTGCGAAGTGTTATATATTCCTCCTCTACACTTCAAATGAATGTAAATGCGACACTTCCTTGCAAGGAAATAGCGTTTGCAGTTGTCTACCTATCGTAGCAATAGTGTTCTAATGCTTCTTAAAACGAGATATCGCATATCATTTCTATGTTTCATGGTAAGATATAATATGATTTGCGAAGTGTTATGTATTCCTCGACTACACTTCAAATGAATGTAAATGCGACACTTCCTCGCTAGGAAATAGCGTTTGCAGATGTCTACGTATCGTAGCAATAGCTTTCTAATGCTTCTTAAATCGCGATATCGCATCTCATTTCTATGTTTCATGGTAAGATATAATATGATTCGCGAAGTGTTATGTATTCCTCCTCTACACTTCAAATGAATGTAAATGCGACACTTCCTTGCAAGGAAATAGCGTTTGCAGTTGTCTACCTATCGTAGCAATAGTGTTCTAATGCTTCTTAAAACGAGATATCGCATCTCATTTCTATGTTTCATGGTAAGATATAACATGATCTGCGAAGAGTTATGTATTCCTCGTCTACACATCAAATGAATGTAAATGCGACACTTCCTTGCAAGAAAATAGCGTTTGCTGATGTCTACGTATCGAAGCAATAGTGTTCAAATGCTTCTTAAAACGCGATATCGCATCTCATTTCTATGTTTCATGGTAAGATATAAAATGATTTGCGAAGTGTCATGTATTCCTCCTCTACACTTCAAGTGAATGTGAATGCGATACTTCCTCGCTAGGAAATAGCGTTTGCAGATGTCTACGTATTGTAGCAATAGATTTCTAATGCTTCTTAGAACGCGATATCGCATCTCATTTCTATGTTTCATGGTAAGATATAATATGATTTGCGAAGTGTTATGTATTCCTCGTCTACACTTCAAATGAATGTGAATGCGACACTTCCTCGCTAGGAAATAGCGTTTGCAGATGTCTACGTATCGTAGCAATAGCTTTCTAATGCTTCTTTAAACGCGATATCGCATCTCATTTCCATGTTTCATGGTAAGATATAATATTCATTGCGAAGTGTTATGCATTCCTCGTATGCGATTCAAATGAATGTAAATGCGACACTTCCTTGCAAGGAAATAGCGTTTGCAGTTTTCTACGTATCGTAGCAATAGAGTTCTTATGATACTTAAAACGCGATATCGCATCTCATTTCCATTTTTCATGGTAAGATATAATATGATTTGCGAAGTGTCATGTATTCCTCGTCTACACTTCAAATGAATGTGAATGCGACACTTCCTCGCTAGGAAATAGCGTTTGCAGATGTCTACGTATCGTAGCAATAGATATGTAATGCTTCTTGAAACGCGATGTCGCATCTCATTTCTATGCTTCATGGCAAGATATAATATGATTTGCAAAGTGTTATGTATTCCTCGTCTACACTTCAAATGAATGTAAATGAGACACTTCCTTGCTAGGAAATAGCGTCTGCAGATGTCTAGGTATCGTAGCGATAGTGTTCTAATGCTTCCTAAAACGCGATATCGCATCTCATTTCTATGTTTCATGGTAAGATATAATATGATTTGCGAAGTGTTATGTATTCCTCGTCTACACTTCAAATGAATGTAAATGCGACACTTCCTTGCAAAGAACTAGCGTTTGCAGATGTCTACGTATCGTAGCAATAGATATGTAATGCTTCTTAGGACGCGATATCGCATCTCATTTCTACGTTTCATGGTAAGATGTAATATGATTTGCGAAGTGTCTTGTATTCCTCGTCTACTATTCAAATGAGTGTAAATGCGTCACTTCCTAGCAAGGAAATAGCGTTTGCAGATGTCTACGTATCGTAGCTATCGATTTCTAATGCTTCTTAAAACGCGATATCGCATCTCATTTCTATGTTTCATGGTAATATATAATATTATTTGCGAAATGTTTTGTATTCCTCGTCTACACTTCAAATGAATGTGAATGCGACACTTCCTCGCTAGGAACTAGCGTTTGCAAATGTCTACGTATCGTAGCAATAGATTTCTAATGCTTCTTAAAGCGCGATATGGCATCTCATTTCTATGTTTCATGGTAAGATATAATATGATTTGCGAAGTGTTATGTATTCCTCGTCTACACTTCAAATGAATGTAAATGCGACACTTCCTTGCAAGGAAATAGCGATTGCAGATGTCTACGTATCGAAGCAATAGAGTTCAAATGCTTCTTAAAACGAGATATTGCATCTCATTTCTATGTTTCATGGTAAGATATAATATGATTTGCGAATTGTTACGTATTCCTCGTCTACACTTCAAATGAATGTAAATGCGACACTTTCTTGCTAGGAAATAGCGTCTGCAGATGTCTAGGTATCGTAGCAATAGAGTTCTAATGCTTCTTAAAACGAGATATTGCATCTCATATCTATGTTTCATGATAAGATATAATATTCATTGCGAAGTGTTATGCATTCCTCGTCTACGATTCAAATGAAAGTAAATGCGACACTTCCTCGCTAGGAAATAGCGTTTGCAGATGTCTACGTATCGTAGCAATAGAGTTCATATGATTCTTAAAACGCGATATCGCATCTCATTTCTACGTTTCATGGTAAGATATAACATGATTTGCGAATTGTTAAGTATTCCTCGTCTACACTTCAAATGAATGTGAATGCGACACTTCCTCGCTAGGAAATAGCGTTTGCAGATGTCTACGTATCGTAGCAATAGATATGTAATGCTTCTTGAAACGCGATGTCGCATCTCATTTCTATGCTTCATGGCAAGATATAATATGATTTGCAAAGTGTTATGTATTCCTCGTCTACACTTCAAATGAATGTAAATGAGACACTTCCTTGCTAGGAAATAGCGTCTGCAGATGTCTAGGTATCGTAGCGATAGTGTTCTAATGCTTCCTAAAACGCGATATCGCATCTCATTTCTATGTTTCATGGTAAGATATAATATGATTTGCGAAGTGTTATGTATTCCTCGTCTACACTTCAAATGAATGTAAATGCGACACTTCCTTGCAAAGAACTAGCGTTTGCAGATGTCTACGTATCGTAGCAATAGATATGTAATGCTTCTTAGGACACGATATCGCATCTCATTTCTACGTTTCATGGTAAGATGTAATATGATTTGCGAAGTGTCATGTATTCCTCGTCTACTATTCAAATGAATGTAAATGCGTCACTTCCTAGCAAGGAAATAGCGTTTGCAGATTTCTACGTATCGTAGCTATCGATTTCTAATGCTTCTTAAAACGCGATATCGCATCTCATTTCTATGTTTCATGGTAATATATAATATTATTTGCGAAATGTTTTGTATTCCTCGTCTACACTTCAAATGAATGTAAATGCGAGACTTCCTCGCTAGGAAATAGCGTTTACAGATGTCTATGTATCGTAGCAATAGCTTTCTAATGCTTCTTAAAACGCGATATCGCATCTCATTTCTATGTTTCATGGTAAGATATAATATGATTTGCGAAATGTTATGTATTCCTCGCCTACACTTCAAATGAATGTGAATGCGACACTTCCTCGCTAGGAACTAGCGTTTGCAAATGTCTACGTATCGTAGCAATAGATTTCTAATGCTTCTTAAAGCGCGATATGGCATCTCATTTCTATGTTTCATGGTAAGATATAATATGATTTGCGAAGTGTTATGTATTCCTCGTCTACACTTCAAATGAATGTAAATGCGACACTT
Source organism: Xylocopa sonorina (assembly GCF_050948175.1). Lineage (NCBI taxonomy): Eukaryota > Metazoa > Arthropoda > Insecta > Hymenoptera > Apidae > Xylocopa > Xylocopa sonorina. The sequence goes on from NW_027490164.1 coordinate 1,002,771, forward strand.
CCTTGCAAGGAAATAGCGATTGCAGATGTCTACGTATCGAAGCAATAGAGTTCAAATGCTTCTTAAAACGAGATATTGCATCTCATTTCTATGTTTCATGGTAAGATATAATATGATTTGCGAATTGTTACGTATTCCTCGTCTACACTTCAAATGAATGTAAATGCGACACTTTCTTGCTAGGAAATAGCGTCTGCAGATGTCTAGGTATCGTAGCAATAGAGTTCTAATGCTTCTTAAAACGAGATAATGCATCTCATATCTATGTTTCATGATAAGATATAATATTCATTGCGAAGTGTTATGCATTCCTCGTCTACGATTCAAATGAAAGTAAATGCGACACTTCCTCGCTAGGAAATAGCGTTTGCAGATGTCTACGTATCGTAGCAATAGAGTTCATATGATTCTTAAAACGCGATATCGCATCTCATTTCTACGTTTCATGGTAAGATATAACATGATTTGCGAATTGTTAAGTATTCCTCGTCTACACTTCAAATGAATGTGAATGCGATACTTCCTCGCTAGGAAATAGGGTTTGCAGATGTCTACCTATCGTAGCAATAGTGTTCTAATGCTTCTTAAAACGCGATATCGCACCTCATTTCTATGTTTCATGGTAAGATATAATATGATTTGCGAAGTGTTATGTATTCCTCGTCTACACTTCAAATGAATGTAAATGCGATACTTCCTTGCAAGGAAATAGCGTTTGCAGATTTCTACGTATCGTAGCAATAGAGTTCTTATGATTCTTAAAACGCGATATCGCATCTCATTTCTATGTTTCATGGTAAGATATAATATGATTTGCGAAGTGCCATGTATTCCTCGTCTGCTATTCAAGTGAGTGTAAATGCGACACTTCCTAGCAAGGAAATAGCGTTTGCAGATGTCTACGTATCGTAGCTATAGATTTCTAATGCTTCTTAAAAAGCGATATCGCATCTCATTTCTATGTTTCATGGTAAGATATAATATGATTTGCGAAGTGTCATGTATTCCTCGTCTACACTTCAAATGAATGTAAATGCGACACTTTCTTGCTAGGAAATAGCGTCTGCAGATGTCTAGGTATCGTAGCAATAGAGTTCTAATGCTTCTTAAAACGAGATATTGCATATCATATCTATGTTTCATGGTAAGTTATAATATGATTTGCGAAGTGTTATGTATTCCTCGTCTACACTTCAAATGAATGTGAATGCGACACTTCCTCGCTAGGAAATAGCGTTTGCAGATGTCTACGTATCGTAGCAATAGCTTTCTAATGCTTCTTAAAACGCGATATCGCATCTCATTTCTATGTTTCATGGTAAGATATAATATGATTCGCGAAGTGTTATGTATTCCTCCTCTACACTTCAAATGAATGTAAATGCGACACTTCCTTGCAAGGAAATAGCGTTTGCTGATGTCTACGTATCGAAGCAATAGTGTTCAAATGCTTCTTAAAACGAGATATTGCATCTCATATCTATGTTTCATGATAAGATATAATATTCATTGCGAAGTGTTATGCATTCCTCGTATGCGATTCAAATGAATGTAAATGCGACACTTCCTTGCAAGGAAATAGCGTTTGCAGTTTTCTACGTATCGTAGCAATAGAGTTCTTATGATACTTAAAACGCGATATCGCATCTCATTTCCATCTTTCATGGTAAGATATAATATGATTTGCGAAGTGTTATGTATTCCTCGTCTACACTTCAAATGAATGTGAATGCGACACTTCCTCGCTAGGAAATAGCGTTTGCAGATGTCTACGTATCGTAGCAATGGATATGTAATGCTTCTTAAAACGCGATGTCGCATCTCATTTCTATGTTTCATGGCAAGATATAATATGATTTGCGAAGTGTTATGTATTCCTCGTCTACACTTCAAATGAATGTAAATGCGACACTTCCTTGCTAGGAAACAGCGTCTGCAGATGTCTAGGTATCGTAGCGATAGTGTTCTAATGCTTCCTAAAACGCGATATCGCATCTCATTTCTATGTTTCATGGTAAGATATAATATGATTTGCGAAGTGTTATGTATTCCTCGTCTACACTTCAACTGAATGTAAATGCGACACTTCCTTGCAAGGAAATAGCGTTTGCAGATGTCTACCTATCGTAGCAACAGAGTTCTAATGCTTCTTAAAACGCGATACCGCATCTCATTTCTATGTTTCATGGTAAGATATAATATGATTTGCGAAGTGTTAAGTATTCCTCGTCTACACTTCAAATGAATGTAATTGCGACACTTCCTTGCAAAGAAATCGCGTTTGCAGATGTCTACGTATCGTAGCAATAGATATGTAATGCTTCTTAAAACGCGAAATCGCATCTCATTTCTACGTTTCATGGTAAGATATAATATGATTTGCGAAGTGTCATGTATTCCTCGTCTACTATTCAAATGAGTGTAAATGCGTCACTTCCTAGCAAGGAAATAGCGTTTGCAGATGTCTACGTATCGTAGCTATAGATATCTAATGCTTCTTAAAACGCGAATTCGCATCTCATTTCTATGTTTCGTGGTAATATATAATATGATTTGCGAAATGTTATGTATTCCTCGTCTACACTTCAAATGAATGTAAATGCGACACTTCCTTGCTAGGAAATAGCGTCTGCAGATGTCTACATACCGTAGCAATAGAGTTCTAATGCTTCTTAAAACGCGAAATCGCTTCTCATTTCTACGTTTCATGGTAAGATATAATATGATTTGCGAAGTGTCACGTATTCCTCGTCTACTATTCAAGTGAGTGTAAATGCGACACTTCCTAGCAAGGAAATAGCGTTTGCAGATGTCTACGTATCGTAGCTATAGATTTCTAATACTTCTTAAAAAGCGATATCGCATCTCATTTCTGTGTTTCATGGTAAGATATAATATGATTTGCGAAGTGTCGTGTATTCCTCGTCTACACTTCAAATGAATGTAAATGCGACACTTCCTTGCAAGGAAATAGCGTTTGCAGATTTCTACGTATCGTAGCAATAGAGTTCTTATGATTCTTAAAACGCGATATCGCATCTCATTTCTATGTTTCATGGTAAGATATAATATGATTTGCGAAGTGTCATGTATTCCTCGTCTACACTTCAAATGAATGTAAATGCGAGACTTCCTCGCTAGGAAATAACGTTTGCAGATGTCTATGTATCGTAGCAATAGCTTTCTAATGCTTCTTAAAACGCGATATCGCATCTCATTTCTATGTTTCATGGTAAGATATAATATGATTTGCGAAGTGTCATGTATTCCTCCACTACACTTCAAATGAATGTGACTGCGATATTTCCTCGCTAGGAAATAGCGTTTGCAGATGTCTACGTATCGTAGCATTAGATATGTAATGCTTCTTAAAACGCGATATCGCATCTCATTTCTACGTTTCATGGTAAGATATAATATGATTTGCGAAGTGTCATGTATTCCTCGTCTACTACTCAAATGAGTGTAAAAGCGACACTTCCTTGCCAGGAAATAGCATTTGCAAATGTCTACCTATCGTAGCAATAGAGCTCTTATGCTTCCTAAAACGCGATATCGCATCTCATTTCTATGTTTCATGGTAAGATATAATATGATTTGCGAAGTGTTATGTATTCCTCGTCTACACTTCAAATGCGACACTTCCTCGCCAGGAAATAGCGTTTGCAAATGTCTACCTATCGTAGCAATAGTGCTCTTATGCTTCTTAAAACGCGATATCGCATCTCATTTCTACGTTTCATGGTAAGATATAATATGATTTGCGAAGTGTCATGTATTCCTCGTCTACTATTCAAGTGAGTGTAAATGCGACACTTCCTAGCAAGGAAATAGCGTTTGCAGATGTCTACGTATCGTAGCTATAGATTTCTAATGCTTCTTAAAAAGCGATATCGCATCTCATTTCTATGTTTCATGGTAAGATTTAATATGATTTGCGAAGTGTTATGTATTCCTCGTTTACACTTCAAGTGAATGTAAATGCGACACTTCCTTGCTAGGAAATAGCGTCTGCAGATATCTAGGTATCGTAGCGATAGAGTTCGAATGCTTCTTAAAAAGCGATATCGCATCTCATTTCTATGTTTCATGGTAAGATATAATATGATTTGCGAAGTGTTATGTACTCCTCCTCCACACTTCAAATGAATGTAAATGCGACACCTCCTTGCAAGGAAATAGCGTTTGCAGTTGTCTACCTATCGTAGCAATAGTGTTCTAATGCTTCTTAAAACGAGATATCGCATCTCATTTCAATGTTTCATGGTAAGATATAATATGATTTGCGAAGTGTTATGTATTCCTCGTCTACACTTCAAATGAATGTGAATGCGACACTTCCTCGCTAGGAAATAGCGTTTGCAGATGTCTACGTATCGTAGCAATAGATTTCTAATGCTTCTTAAAACGCGATATCGCATCTCATTTCTATGTTTCATGGTAAGACATAATATTCATTGCGAAGTGTTATGCATTCCTCGTCTACGATTCAAATGAAAGTAAATGCGACACTTCATTGCAAGGAAATAGCGATTGCAGATGTCTACGTATCGTAGCAATAGAGTTCATACGATTCTTAAAACGCGATATCGCATTTCATTTCTATGTTTCATGGTAAGATATAACATGATTTGCGAAGTGTTATGTATTCCTCGTCTACACTTCAAATGAATGTAAGTGCGACTCTTCCTTGCAAGGAAATAGCGTTTGCAGATATCTACGTATCGTAGCAATAGATTTCTAATGCTTCTTAAAACGCGATATCGCATCTCATTTCTATGTTTCATGGTAAGATATAATATGATTTGCGAAGTGTCACGTATTCCTCGTCTACACTTCAAGTGAATGTAAATGCAACACTTCCTTGCAAGGAAATAGCGTTTGCAGTTGTCTACCTATCGTAGCAATAGTGTTCTAATGCTTCTTAAAACGAGATATCGCATCTCATTTCAATGTTTCATGGTAAGATATAATATGATTTGCGAAGTGTCATGTATTCCTCGTCTGCACTTCAAATGAATGTAGGTGCGACTCTTCCTTGCAAGGAAATAGCGTTTGCAGATGTCTACGTATCGTAGCAATAGAGTTCTTATGATTCTTAAAACGCGATATCGCATCTCATCTCTATGTTTCATGGTAAGATATAATATGATTTGCGAAGTGTTATGTATTCCTCCTCTACACTTCAAGTGAATGTGAATGCGATACTTCCTCGCTAGGTAATACCGTTTGCAGATGTCTACGTATCGTAGCAATAGCTTTCTAATGCTTCTTAAACCGCGATATCGCATCTCATTTCTATGTTTCATGGTATGATATAAAATGATTTGCGAAGTGTTATGTACTCCTCCTCTACACCTCAAATTTATGTAAATGCGACACCTCCTTGCAAGGAAATAGCGTTTGCAGTTGTCTACCTATCGTAGCAATAGTGTTCTAATGCTTCTTAAAACGAGATATCGCATCTCATTTCAATGTTTCATGGTAAGATATGATATGATTTGCGAAGTGTTATGTATTCCTCCTCTACACTTCAAGTGAATGTGAATGCGATACTTCCTCGCTAGGTAATACCGTTTGCAGATGTCTACGTATCGTAGCAATAGCTTTCTAATGCTTCTTAAACCGCGATATCGCATCTCATTTCTATGTTTCATGGTATGATATAAAATGATTTGCGAAGTGTTATGTACTCCTCCTCTACACCTCAAATTTATGTAAATGCGACACCTCCTTGCAAGGAAATAGCGTTTGCAGATGTTTACCTATAGTAACAATAGAGTTCTAATGCTTCTTAAAACGCGATATCGCATCTCATTTGTATGTTTCATGGTAAGATATAATATGATTTGCGAAGTGTTATGTATTCCTCGTCTGCACTTCAAATGAATGTAAGTGCGACACTTCCTTGCAAGGAAATAGCGTTTGCAGGTGTCTACGTATCGTAGCAACAGAGATCTTATGATTCTTAAAACGCGATATCGCATCTCATCTCTATGTTTCATGGTAAGATATAATATGATTTGCGAAGTGTTATGTATTCCTCGTCTACACTTCAAGTGAATGTGAATGCGACACTTCCTCGCTAGGAAATAGCGTTTGCAGATGTCTACGTATCGTAGCAATAGATTTCTAATGCTTATTAAAACGCGATATCGCATCTCATTTCTATGTTTCATGGTAAGATATAATATGATTTGCGAAGTGTTATGTATTCCTCGACTACACTTCAAATGAATGTGACTGCGATATTTCCTCGCTAGGAAATAGCGTTTGCAGATGTCTACGTATCGTAGCAATAGATATGTAATGCTTCTTAAAACGCGATATCGCATCTCACTTCTACGTTTCATGGTAAGATATAATACGATTTGCGAAGTGTCATGTATTCCTCGTCTACTACTCAAATGAGTGTAAAAGCGACACTTCCTTGCCAGGAAATAGCGTTTGCAAATGTCTACCTATCGTAGCAATAGTGCTCTTATGCTTCTTAAAACGCGATATCGCATCTCATTTCTGTGTTTCATGGTAAGATATAATATGATTTGCGAAGTGTTATGTATTCCTCGTCTACACTTCAAATGCGACACTTCCTTGCCAGGAAATAGCGTTTGCAAATGTCTACCTATCGTAGCAATAGTGTTCTAATGCTTCTTAAAGCGCTATATCGCACCTCATTTCTATGTTTCATGGTAAGATATAATATGATTTGCGAAGTGTTATGTATTCCTCGTCTACACTTCAAATGAATGTAAATGCGACACTTCCTTGCAAGGAAATAGCGTTTGTAGATGTGTACGTATCGAAGCAATAGAGTTCAAATGCTTCTTAAAACGAGATATTGCATCTCATATCTATGTTTCATGATAAGATATAATAATCATTGCGAAGTGTTGTGCATTCCTCGTCTACGATTCAAATGAAAGTAAATGCGACACTTCCTTGCAAGGAAATAACGATTGCAGATGTCTACGTATCGTAGCAATAGAGTTCATGTGATTCATAAAACGCGATATCGCATCTCATTTGTATGTTTCATGGTAAGATATAACATGATTTGCGAAGTGTTATGTATTCCTCGTCTACACTTCAAATGAATGTGAATGCGACACTTCCTCGCTAGGAAATAGCGTTTGCAGATGTCTACGTATCGTAGCAATAGATTTCTAATGCTTCTTAAAACGCGATATCGCATCTCATTTCTATGTTTCATGGTAAGATATAATACGATTTGCGAAGTGTCATGTATTCCTCGTCTACACTTCAAATGAATGTAAATGCAACACTTCCTTGCAAGGAAATAGAGTTTGCAGATGTTTACCTATAGTAGCAATAGAGTTCTAATGCTTCTTAAAACGCGATATCGCATCTCATTTCTATGTTTCATGGTAAGATATAATATGATTTGCGAAGTGTCATGTATTCCTCGTCTACACTTCAAATGAATGTAAATGCGAGACTTCCTCGCTAGGAAATAGCGTTTGCAGATGTCTATGTATCGTAGCAATTGCTTTCTAATGCTTCTTAAAACGAGATATCGCATCTCATTTCAATGTTTCATGGTAAGATATAATATGATTTGCGAAGTGTCATGTATTCCTCGTCTGCACTTCAAATGAATGTAGGTGCGACTCTTCCTTGCAAGGAAATAGCGTTTGCAGATGTCTACGTATCGTAGCAATAGAGATCTTATGATTCTTAAAACGCGATATCGCATCTCATCTCTATGTTTCATGGTAAGATATAATATGATTTGCGAAGTGTTATGTATTCCTCCTCTACACTTCAAGTGAATGTGAATGCGATACTTCCTCGCTAGGTAATACCGTTTGCAGATGTCTACGTATCGTAGCAATAGCTTTCTAATGCTTCTTAAACCGCGATATCGCATCTCATTTCTATGTTTCATGGTATGATATAAAATGATTTGCGAAGTGTTATGTACTCCTCCTCTACACCTCAAATTTATGTAAATGCGACACCTCCTTGCAAGGAAATAGCGTTTGCAGATGTTTACCTATAGTAACAATAGAGTTCTAATGCTTCTTAAAACGCGATATCGCATCTCATTTGTATGTTTCATGGTAAGATATAATATGATTTGCGAAGTGTTATGTATTCCTCGTCTGCACTTCAAATGAATGTAAGTGCGACACTTCCTTGCAAGGAAATAGCGTTTGCAGGTGTCTACGTATCGTAGCAACAGAGATCTTATGATTCTTAAAACGCGATATCGCATCTCATCTCTATATTTCATGGTAAGATATAATATGATTTGCGAAGTGTTATGTATTCCTCGTCTACACTTCAAGTGAATGTGAATGCGACACTTCCTCGCTAGGAAATAGCGTTTGCAGATGTCTACGTATCGTAGCAATAGGTTTCTAATGCTTATTAAAACGCGATATCGCATCTCATTTCTATGTTTCATGGTAAGATATAATATGATTTGCGAAGTGTTATGTATTCCTCGACTACACTTCAAATGAATGTGACTGCGATATTTCCTCGCTAGGAAATAGCGTTTGCAGATGTCTACGTATCGTAGCAATAGATATGTAATGCTTCTTAAAACGCGATATCGCATCTCACTTCTACGTTTCATGGTAAGATATAATACGATTTGCGAAGTGTCATGTATTCCTCGTCTACTACTCAAATGAGTGTAAAAGCGACACTTCCTTGCCAGGAAATAGCGTTTGCAAATGTCTACCTATCGTAGCAATAGTGCTCTTATGCTTCTTAAAACGCGATATCGCATCTCATTTCTGTGTTTCATGGTAAGATATAATATGATTTGCGAAGTGTTATGTATTCCTCGTCTACACTTCAAATGCGACACTTCCTTGCCAGGAAATAGCGTTTGCAAATGTCTATCTATCGTAGCAATAGTGTTCTAATGCTTCTTAAAACGCTATATCGCACCTCATTTCTATGTTTCATGGTAAGATATAATATGATTTGCGAAGTGTTATGTATTCCTCGTCTACACTTCAAATGAATGTAAATGCGACACTTCCTTGCAAGGAAATAGCGTTTGTAGATGTGTACGTATCGAAGCAATAGAGTTCAAATGCTTCTTAAAACGAGATATTGCATCTCATATCTATGTTTCATGATAAGATATAATAATCATTGCGAAGTGTTGTGCATTCCTCGTCTACGATTCAAATGAAAGTAAATGCGACACTTCCTTGCAAGGAAATAACGATTGCAGATGTCTACGTATCGTAGCAATAGAGTTCATGTGATTCATAAAACGCGATATCGCATCTCATTTGTATGTTTCATGGTAAGATATAACATGATTTGCGAAGTGTTATGTATTCCTCGTCTACACTTCAAATGAATGTGAATGCGACACTTCCTCGCTAGGAAATAGCGTTTGCAGATGTCTACGTATCGTAGCAATAGATTTCTAATGCTTCTTAAAACGCGATATCGCATCTCATTTCTATGTTTCATGGTAAGATATAATACGATTTGCGAAGTGTCATGTATTCCTCGTCTACACTTCAAATGAATGTAAATGCAACACTTCCTTGCAAGGAAATAGAGTTTGCAGATGTTTACCTATAGTAGCAATAGAGTTCTAATGCTTCTTAAAACGCGATATCGCATCTCATTTCTATGTTTCATGGTAAGATATAATATGATTTGCGAAGTGTCATGTATTCCTCGTCTACACTTCAAATGAATGTAAATGCGAGACTTCCTCGCTAGGAAATAGCGTTTGCAGATGTCTATGTATCGTAGCAATTGCTTTCTAATGCTTCTTAAAACGCGATATCGCATCTCATTTCTATGTTTCATGGTAAGATGTAATATGATGTGCGAAGTGTTATGTATTCCTCCTCTACACTTCAAATGAATGTAAATGCGACACATCCCTGCCAGGACATAGCGTTTGCAAATGTCTACCTATCGTAGCAATAGTGTTCTAATGCTTCTTAAAACGCGATATCGCACCTCATTTCTATGTTTCATGGTAAGATATAATATGATTTGCGAAGTGTTATGTATTCCTCGTCTACACATCAAATGAATGTAAATGCGACACTTCCTTGCAAGGAAATAGCGTTTGCAGATGTGTACGTATCGAAGCAATAGAGTTCAAATGCTTCTTAAAACGAGATATTGCATCTCATATCTATGTTTCATGATAAGATATAATAATCATTGCGAAGTGTTGTGCATTCCTCGTCTACGATTCAAATGAAAGTAAATGCGACACTTCCTTGCAAGGAAATAACGATTGCAGATGTCTACGTATCGTAGCAATAGAGTTCATATGATTCATAAAACGCGATATCGCATCTCATTTGTATGTTTCATGGTAAGATATAACATGATTTGCGAAGTGTTATGTATTCCTCGTCTACACTTCAAATGAATGTGAATGCGACACTTCCTCGCTAGGAAATAGCGTTTGCAGATGTCTACGTATCGTAGCAATAGATTTCTAATGCTTCTTAAAACGCGATATCGCATCTCATTTCTATGTTTCATGGTAAGATATAATATGATTTGCGAAGTGTCATGTATTCCTCGTCAACACTTCAAGTGAATGTAAATGCAACACTTCCTTGCAAGGAAATAGCGTTTGCAGATGTTTAACTATCGTAGCAATAGAGTTCTAATGCTCCTTAAAACGCGATATCGCATTTCATTTCTATGTTTCATGGTCAGATATAATATGATTTGCGAAGTGTTATGTATTCCTCGTCTGCACTTCAAATGAATGTAAGTGCGACACTTCCTGGCAAGGAAATAGCGTTTGCAGGTGTCTACGTATCGTAGCAACAGAGATCTTATGATTCTTAAAACGCGATATCGCATCTCATCTCTATGTTTCATGGTAAGATATAATATGATTTGCGAAGTGTTATGTATTCCTCGTCTACACATCGAATGAATGTGAATGCGACACTTCCTCGCTAGGAAATAGCGTTTGCAGATGTCTACGTATCGTAGCAATAGATTTCTAATGCTTCTTAAAACGCGATATCGCATCTCATTTCTATGTTTCATGGTAAGATATAATATGATTTGTGAAGTGTCATGTATTCCTAGTCTACACTTCAAATGAATGTGAATGCGACACTTCCTTGCAAGGAAATAGCGTTTGCTGATGTCTACGTATCGAAGCAATAGAGTTCAAATGTTTCTTAAAACGAGATATTGCATCTCATATCAATGTTTCATGATAAGATATAATATTCATTGCGAAGCGTTATGCATTCCTCGTATGCGATTCAAATGAACGTAAATGCGACACTTCCTTGCAAGGAAATAGCGTTTGCAGTTGTCTACGTATCGTAGCAATAGAGTTCTTATGATTCTTAAAACGCGATATCGCATCTCATTTCTATCTTTCATGGTAAGTTATAGTATGATTTGCGAAGTGTTATGTATTGCTCGTCTACACTTCAAATGTATGTGAATGCGACACTTCCTCGCTAGGAAATAGCGTTTGCAGATGTCTACGTATCGTAGCAATAGATTTCTAATGCTTCTTAAGACGCGATATCGCATCTCATTTCTATGTTTCATGGCAAGATATAATATGATTTGCGAAGTGTTATGTGTTCCTCGTCTACACTTCAAATGAATGTAAATGCGACACTTCCTTGCTAGTAAATAGCGTCTGCTGATGTCTAGGTATCGTAGCGATAGTGTTCTAATGCTTCTTAAAACGCGATATCGCATCTCATTTCTATGTTTCATGGCAAGATATAATATGATTTGCGAAGTGTTATGTATTCCTCGTCTACACTTCAAATGAATGTAAATGCGACACTTCCTTGCTAGTAAATAGCGTCTGCTGATGTCTAGGTATCGTAGCGATAGTGTTCTAATGCTTCTTAAAACGCGATATCGCATCTCATTTCTATGATTCATGGCAAGATATAATATGATTTGCGAAGTGTTATGTATTCCTCGTCTACACTTCAAATGAATGCAAATGCGATACTTCCTTACAAAGAAATAGCGTTTGCAGATGTCTACGTATCGTAGCAATAGATTTCTAATGCTTCTTAAAACGCGATATCGAATCTCATTTCTATGTGTCATGGTAAGATATAACATGATTTGCGAAGTGTTATGTATTCCTCGTCTACACTTCAAATGAATGTAAATGCGACACTTCCTTGCAAGGAAATAGCGTTTGCTGATGTCTACGTATCGAAGTAATAGAGTTCAAATGCTTCTGAAAACGAGATATTGCATCTCATAACTATGTTTCATGATAAGATATAATATTCATTGCGAAGTGTTATGCATTCCTCGTATGCGACTCAAATGAATGTAAATGCGATACTGCCTTCCAAGGAAATAGCGTTTGCAGTTGTCTACGTATCGTAGCAGTAGAGTTCTTATGATTCTTAAAACGCGATATCGCATCTCATTTCTATCTTTCATGGTAACATATCATATGATTTGCGTAGTGTTATGTATTCCTCGTCTACACTTCAAATGAATGTGAATGCGACACTTCCTCGCTAGGAAATAGCGTTTGCAGATGTCTACGTATCGTAGCAATAGATTTCTAATGCTTCTTAAGACGCGATATCGCATCTCATTTCTATGTTTCATGGCAAGATATAATATGATTTGCGAAGTGTTATGTATTCCTCGTCTACACTTCAGATGAATGTAAATGCGACACTTCCTTGCTAGTAAATAGCGTCTGCTGATGTCTAGGTATCGTAGCGATAGTGTTCTAATGCTTCTTAAAACGCGATATCGCATCTCATTTTTATGCTTCACGGCAAGATATAATATGATTTGCGAAGTGTTATGTATTCCTCGTCTACACTTCAAATGAATGTAAATGCGACACTTCCTTGCTAGTAAATAGCGTCTGCTGATGTCTAGGTATCGTAGCGATAGTGTTCTAATGCTTCTTAAAACGCGATATCGCATCTCATTTCTATGACTTATGGCAAGATATAATATGATTTGCGAAGTGTTATGTATTCCTCGTCTACACTTCAAATGAATGTAAATGCGACACTTCCTTGCAAGGAAATAACGATTGCAGATGTCTACGTATCGTAGCAATAGAGTTCATATGATTCATAAAACGCGATATCGCATCTCATTTCTATGTTTCATGGTAAGATATAATATGATTTGCGAAGTGTTATGTATTCCTCGTTTACACTTCAAATGAATGTGAATGCGACACTTCCTCGCTAGGAAATAGCGTTTGCAGATGTTTACCTATAGTAGCAATAGAGTTCTAATGCTTCTTAAAACGCGATATCGCATCTCATTTCTATGATTCATGGCAAGATATAATATGATTTGCGAAGTGTTATGTATTCCTCGTCTACACTTCAAATGAATGTAAATGCGACACTTCCTTGCTAGTAAATAGCGTCTGCTGATGTCTAGGTATCGTAGCGATAGTGTTCTAATGCTTCTTAAAACGCGAAATCGCATCTCATTTCTATGTTTCATGGTAAGATATAATATGATTTGCGAAGTGTTATGTATTCCTCGTCAACACTTCAAGTGAATGTAAATGCAACACTTCCTTGCAAGGAAATAGCGTTTGCAGATGTTTAACTATCGTAGCAATAGAGTTCTAATGCTCCTTAAAACGCGATATCGCATTTCATTTCTATGTTTCATGGTCAGATATAATATGATTTGCGAAGTGTTATGTATTCCTCGTCTACACATCGAATGAATGTGAATGCGACACTTCCTCGCTAGGAAATAGCGTTTGCAGATGTCTACGTATCGTAGCAATAGATTTCTAATGCTTCTTAAAACGCGATATCGCATCTCATTTCTATGTTTCATGGTAAGATATAATATGATTTGTGAAGTGTCATGTATTCCTAGTCTACACTTCAAATGAATGTGAATGCGACACTTCCTTGCAAGGAAATAGCGTTTGCTGATGTCTACGTATCGAAGCAATAGATTTCAAATGCTTCTTAAAACGATATATTGCATCTCATATATATGTTTAATGATAAGATATAATATTCATTGCGAAGTGTCATGTATTCCTCGTCTACACTTCAAATGAATGTAAATGCGAGACTTCCTCGCTAGGAAATAGCGTTTGCAGATGTCTATGTATCGTAGCAATTGCTTTCTAATTCTTCTTAAATCGCGATATCGCATCTCATTTCTATGTTTCATGGTAAGATGTAATATGATGTGCGAAGTGTTATGTATTCCTCCTCTACACTTCAAATGAATGTAAATGCGACACATCCCTGCCAGGAAATAGCGTTTGCAAATGTCTACCTATCGTAGCAATAGTGTTCTAATGCTTCTTAAAACGCGATATCGCACCTCATTTCTATGTTTCATGGTAAGATATAATATGATTTGCGAAGTGTTATGTATTCCTCGTCTACACATCAAATGAATGTAAATGCGACACTTCCTTGCAAGGAAATAGCGTTTGCAGATGTGTACGTATCGAAGCAATAGAGTTCAAATGCTTCTTAAAACGAGATATTGCATCTCATATCTATGTTTCATGATAAGATATAATAATCATTGCGAAGTGTTGTGCATTCCTCGTCTACGATTCAAATGAAAGTAAATGCGACACTTCCTTGCAAGGAAATAACGATTGCAGATGTCTACGTATCGTAGCAATAGAGTTCATATGATTCATAAAACGCGATATCGCATCTCATTTGTATGTTTCATGGTAAGATATAACATGATTTGCGAAGTGTTATGTATTCCTCGTCTACACTTCAAATGAATGTGAATGCGACACTTCCTCGCTAGGAAATAGCGTTTGCAGATGTCTACGTATCGTAGCAATAGATTTCTAATGCTTCTTAAAACGCGATATCGCATCTCATTTCTATGTTTCATGGTAAGATATAATATGATTTGCGAAGTGTCATGTATTCCTCGTCAACACTTCAAGTGAATGTAAATGCAACACTTCCTTGCAAGGAAATAGCGTTTGCAGATGTTTAACTATCGTAGCAATAGAGTTCTAATGCTCCTTAAAACGCGATATCGCATTTCATTTCTATGTTTCATGGTCAGATATAATATGATTTGCGAAGTGTTATGTATTCCTCGTCTGCACTTCAAATGAATGTAAGTGCGACACTTCCTGGCAAGGAAATAGCGTTTGCAGGTGTCTACGTATCGTAGCAACAGAGATCTTATGATTCTTAAAACGCGATATCGCATCTCATCTCTATGTTTCATGGTAAGATATAATATGATTTGCGAAGTGTTATGTATTCCTCGTCTACACATCGAATGAATGTGAATGCGACACTTCCTCGCTAGGAAATAGCGTTTGCAGATGTCTACGTATCGTAGCAATAGATTTCTAATGCTTCTTAAAACGCGATATCGCATCTCATTTCTATGTTTCATGGTAAGATATAATATGATTTGTGAAGTGTCATGTATTCCTAGTCTACACTTCAAATGAATGTGAATGCGACACTTCCTTGCAAGGAAATAGCGTTTGCTGATGTCTACGTATCGAAGCAATAGAGTTCAAATGTTTCTTAAAACGAGATATTGCATCTCATATCAATGTTTCATGATAAGATATAATATTCATTGCGAAGCGTTATGCATTCCTCGTATGCGATTCAAATGAACGTAAATGCGACACTTCCTTGCAAGGAAATAGCGTTTGCAGTTGTCTACGTATCGTAGCAATAGAGTTCTTATGATTCTTAAAACGCGATATCGCATCTCATTTCTATCTTTCATGGTAAGTTATAGTATGATTTGCGAAGTGTTATGTATTGCTCGTCTACACTTCAAATGTATGTGAATGCGACACTTCCTCGCTAGGAAATAGCGTTTGCAGATGTCTACGTATCGTAGCAATAGATTTCTAATGCTTCTTAAGACGCGACATCGCATCTCATTTCTATGTTTCATGGCAAGATATAATATGATTTGCGAAGTGTTATGTGTTCCTCGTCTACACTTCAAATGAATGTAAATGCGACACTTCCTTGCTAGTAAATAGCGTCTGCTGATGTCTAGGTATCGTAGCGATAGTGTTCTAATGCTTCTTAAAACGCGATATCGCATCTCATTTCTATGTTTCATGGCAAGATATAATATGATTTGCGAAGTGTTATGTATTCCTCGTCTACACTTCAAATGAATGTAAATGCGACACTTCCTTGCTAGTAAATAGCGTCTGCTGATGTCTAGGTATCGTAGCGATAGTGTTCTAATGCTTCTTAAAACGCGATATCGCATCTCATTTCTATGATTCATGGCAAGATATAATATGATTTGCGAAGTGTTATGTATTCCTCGTCTACACTTCAAATGAATGCAAATGCGATACTTCCTTACAAAGAAATAGCGTTTGCAGATGTCTACGTATCGTAGCAATAGATTTCTAATGCTTCTTAAAACGCGATATCGAATCTCATTTCTATGTGTCATGGTAAGATATAACATGATTTGCGAAGTGTTATGTATTCCTCGTCTACACTTCAAATGAATGTAAATGCGACACTTCCTTGCAAGGAAATAGCGTTTGCTGATGTCTACGTATCGAAGTAATAGAGTTCAAATGCTTCTGAAAACGAGATATTGCATCTCATAACTATGTTTCATGATAAGATATAATATTCATTGCGAAGTGTTATGCATTCCTCGTATGCGACTCAAATGAATGTAAATGCGATACTGCCTTCCAAGGAAATAGCGTTTGCAGTTGTCTACGTATCGTAGCAGTAGAGTTCTTATGATTCTTAAAACGCGATATCGCATCTCATTTCTATCTTTCATGGTAACATATCATATGATTTGCGAAGTGTTATGTATTCCTCGTCTACACTTCAAATGAATGTGAATGCGACACTTCCTCGCTAGGAAATAGCGTTTGCAGATGTCTACGTATCGTAGCAATAGATTTCTAATGCTTCTTAAGACGCGATATCGCATCTCATTTCTATGTTTCATGGCAAGATATAATATGATTTGCGAAGTGTTATGTATTCCTCGTCTACACTTCAGATGAATGTAAATGCGACACTTCCTTGCTAGTAAATAGCGTCTGCTGATGTCTAGGTATCGTAGCGATAGTGTTCTAATGCTTCTTAAAACGCGATATCGCATCTCATTTTTATGCTTCACGGCAAGATATAATATGATTTGCGAAGTGTTATGTATTCCTCGTCTACACTTCAAATGAATGTAAATGCGACACTTCCTTGCTAGTAAATAGCGTCTGCTGATGTCTAGGTATCGTAGCGATAGTGTTCTAATGCTTCTTAAAACGCGATATCGCATCTCATTTCTATGACTTATGGCAAGATATAATATGATTTGCGAAGTGTTATGTATTCCTCGTCTACACTTCAAATGAATGTAAATGCGACACTTCCTTGCAAGGAAATAACGATTGCAGATGTCTACGTATCGTAGCAATAGAGTTCATATGATTCATAAAACGCGATATCGCATCTCATTTCTATGTTTCATGGTAAGATATAATATGATTTGCGAAGTGTTATGTATTCCTCGTTTACACTTCAAATGAATGTGAATGCGACACTTCCTCGCTAGGAAATAGCGTTTGCAGATGTTTACCTATAGTAGCAATAGAGTTCTAATGCTTCTTAAAACGCGATATCGCATCTCATTTCTATGATTCATGGCAAGATATAATATGATTTGCGAAGTGTTATGTATTCCTCGTCTACACTTCAAATGAATGTAAATGCGACACTTCCTTGCTAGTAAATAGCGTCTGCTGATGTCTAGGTATCGTAGCGATAGTGTTCTAATGCTTCTTAAAACGCGAAATCGCATCTCATTTCTATGTTTCATGGTAAGATATAATATGATTTGCGAAGTGTTATGTATTCCTCGTCTACACTTCAAATGAATGTAAATGCGACACTTCCTTGCAAGGAAATAGCGTTTGCTGATATCTACGTATCGAAGCAATAGAGTTCAAATGCTTCTGAAAATGAGATATTGCATCACATATCTATGCTTCATGATAAGATATAATATTCATTGCGAAGTGTTATGCATTCCTCGTATGCGACTCAAATGAATGTAAATGCGACACTTCCTTGCAAGGAAATAGCGTTTGCAGTTGTCTACGTATCGTAGCAATAGATTTCTAATGCTTCTTAGAACGCGATATCGCATCTCATTTCTATGTTTCATGGCAAGATATAATATGATTTGCGAAGTGTTATGTATTCCTCGTCTACACTTCAAATGAATGTAAATGCGACACTTCTTTGCAAGGAAATAGCGCTGCGGATGTCTACCTATCATAGCAGTAGGGTTCTAATGCTTCTTAAAACGCGAAATCGCATCTCATTTCTATGTTTCATGGTAAGATTTAATATGATTTGCGAAGTGTTATGTATTCCTCGTCTACACTTCAAATGAATGCAAATGCGACACTTCCTTGCAAGGAAATAGCGTTTGCAGATGTCTACGTATCGTAGCGATAGTGTTCTAATGCTTCTTAAAACGCGATATCGCATCTCATTTCTATGTTTCATGGCAAGATATAATATGATTTGCGAAGTGTTATGTATTCCTCGTCTACACTTCAAATGAATGTAAATGCGACACTTCTTTGCAAGGAAATAGCGCTGCGGATGTCTACCTATCATAGCAGTAGGGTTCTAATGCTTCTTAAAACGCGAAATCGCATCTCATTTCTATGTTTCATGGTAAGATTTAATATGATTTGCGAAGTGTTATGTATTCCTCGTCTACACTTCAAATGAATGCAAATGCGACACTTCCTTGCAAGGAAATAGCGTTTGCAGATGTCTACGTATCGTAGCGATAGTGTTCTAATGCTTCTTAAAACGCGATATCGCATCTCATTTTTATGTTTCACGGCAAGATATAATATGATTTGCGAAGTGTTATGTATTCCTCGTCTACACTTCAAATGAATGTAAATGCGACACTTCCTTGCAAGGAAATAGAGTTTGCAGATGTGTACGTATCGAAGCAATAGAGTTCAAATGCTTCTTAAAACGAGATATTGCATCTCATATCTATGTTTCATGATAAGATATAATAATCATTGCGAAGTGTTGTGCATTCCTCGTCTACGATTCAAATGAAAGTAAATGCGACACTTCCTTGCAAGGAAATAACGATTGCAGATGTCTACGTATCGTAGCAATAGAGTTCTTATGATCCTTAAAACGCGATATCGCATCTCATTTCTATCTTTCATGGTAAGATATAGTATGATTTGCGAAGTGTTATGTATTCCTCGTCTACATTTCAAATGAATGTGAATGCGACACTTCCTCGCTAGGAAATAGCGTTTGCAGATGTCTACGTATCGTAGCAATAGATTTCTAATGCTTCTTAAAACGCGATATCGCATCTCATTTCTATGTTTCATGGCAAGATATAATGTGATATGCGATATGTTATGTATTCCTCGTCTACACTTCAAATGAATGTAAATGCGTCACTTCCTTGCTAGGAAATAGCGTCTGCAGATGTCTAGGTATCGTAGCGATAGTGTTCTAATGCTTCTTAAAACGCGATATCGCATCTCATTTCTATGTTTCATGGTAAGATATAACATGATTTGCGAAGTGTTATGTATTCCTCGCCTACACTTCAAATGAATGTGAATGCGATACTTCCTCGCTAGGTAATAGCGTTTGCAGATGTCTACGTATCGTAGCAATAGCTTTCTAATGCTTCTTAAAACGCGATATCGCATCTCATTTCTATGTTTCATGGTAAGATATAATATGACTCGCGAAGTGTTATGTATTCCCCCTCTACACTTCAAATGAATGTAAATGCGACTCTTCCTTGCAAGGAAATAGCGTTTGCAGTTGTCTACCTACCGTAGCAATAGTGTTCTGATGCTTCTTAAAACGAGATATCGCATCTCATTTCTATGTTTCATGGTAAGATATAATATGATTTGCGAAGTGTTATGTATTCCTCGTCTACACATCAAATGAATGTAAATGCGACACTTCCTTGCAAGGAAATAGCGTTTGCTGATGTCTACGTATCGAAGCAATAGTGTTCAAATGCTTCTTAATACGAGATATTGCATCTCATATCTATGTTTCATGATAAGATATAATATTCATTGCGAGGTGTTATGCATTCCTCGTATGCGATTCAGATGAATGTAAATGCGACACTTCCTTGCAAGGAAATAGCGTTTGCAGTTTTCTACGTATCGTAGCAATAGTGTTCTTATGATTCTTAAAACGCGATATCGCATCTCATTTCCATCTTTCATGGTAAGATATAATATGATTTGCGAAGTGTTATGTATTTCTCGTCTACACTTCAAATGAATGTGAATGCGACACTTCCTCGCTAGGAAATAGCGTTTGCAGATGTCTACGTATCGTAGCAATAGATATGTAATGCTTCTTAAAACGCGATACCGCATCCCATTTCTATGTTTCATGGTAAGACATAATATGATTTGCGAAGTGTTATGTATTCCTCGTCTACACTTCAAACGAATGTAAATGCGACACTTCCTTGCAAGGAAATAGCGATTGCAGATGTCTACGTATCGAAGCAATAGAGTTCAAATGCTTCTTAAAACGAGATATTGCATCACATTTCTATGTTGCATGGTAAGATATAATATGATTTGCGAAGTGTTACGTATTCCTCGTCTACACTTCAAATGAATGTAAATGCGACACTTCCTTGCTAGGAAATAGCGTCTGCAGATGTCTAGGTATCGTAGCAATAGTGTTCTAATGCTTCTTAAAACGAGATATTGCATCTCATATCTATGTTTCATGATAAGATATAATATTCATTGCGAAGTGTTATGCATTCCTCGTCTACACTTCAAATGAATGTGAATGCGATACTTCCTCGCTAGGAAATAGCGTTTGCAGATTTCTACGTATCGTAGCAATAGCTTTCTAACGCTCCTTAAAACGCGATATCGCATCTCATTTCTATGTTTCATGGTTAGATATAATATGATTTGCGAGGTGTTATGTATTCCTCGTCTACACTTCAAATGAATGTGAATGCGATACTTCCTCGATAGGAAATAGCGTTTGCAGATGTCTACGTACCGTAGCAATAGCTTTATAATGCTTCTTAAAACGCGAGATCGCATCCCATTTCTATGTTTCATGGTAAGATATAATATGATTTGCGAAGTGTCATGTATTCCTCGCCTACACTTCAAATGAATGTAAATGCGACACTTCCTTGCTAGGAAATGGCGTCCGCAGATGCCTAGGTATCGTAGCAATAGAGTTCTAATGCTTCTTAAAACGAGATATTGCATCTCATATCTATGTTTCATGATAAGATATAATATTCATTGCGAAGTGTTATGCATTCCTCGTCTACGATTCAAATGAAAGTAAATGCGACACTTCCTTGCAAGGAAATAGCGTTTGCAGATGTCTATGTATCGTAGCAATAGAGTTCATATGATTCTTAAAACGCGATATCGCATCTCATTTCTATGTTTCATGGTAAGATATAACATGATTTGCGAAGTGTTATGTATTCCTCGTCTACACTTCAAATCAATGTGAATGCGATACTTCCTCGTTAGGAAATAGCGTTTGCAGATGTCTACGTATCGTAGCAATAGCTTTATAATGCTTCTTAAAACGCGAGATCGCATCCCATTTCTATGTTTCATGGTAAGATATAATATGATTTGCGGAGTGTCATGTATTCCTCGCCTACACTTCAAATGAATGTAAATGCGACACTTCCTTGCAAGGAAATAGCGTTTGCTGATGTCTACGTATCGAAGCAATAGAGTTCAAATGCTTCTTAAAACGAGATATTGCATCTCATATCTATGTTTCATGATAAGATATAATATTCATTGCGAAGTGCTATGCATTCCTCGTCTACGATTCAAATGAATGTAAATGTGACACTTCCTCGCTAGGAAATAGCGTTTGCAGATGTCTACGTATCGTAGCAATAGCTTTATAATGCTTCTTAAAACGCGAGATCGCATCTCATTTCTATGTTTCATGGTAAGATATAATATGATTTGCGAAGTGTCATGTATTCCTCGTCTACGATTCAAATGAAAGTAAATGCGACACTTCCTTCCAAGGATATAGCGTTTGCAGATGTCTACGTATCGTAGCAATAGATTTCTAATGCTACTTAAAACGCGATATCGCATCTCATTTCGATGTTTCACTGTAAGATATAATATGATTTGCGAAGTGTCATGTATTCCTCGTCTACGCTTCAAATGAATGTAAATGCGACACTTCCTTGCAAAGAAATAGCGTTTGCAGATGTCTACGTATCGTAGCAATAGATTTCTAATGCTTCTTCAAACGCGATATCGCATCTCATTTCGATGTTTCACTGTAAGATATAATATGATTTGCGAAGTGTCATGTATTCCTCGTCTACACTTCAAATGAATGTAAATGCGACACTTCCTTGCAAGGAAATAGCGTTGGCAGATGTCTACCTATCGTAGCAATAGAGTTCTAATGCTTCTTAAAACGCGATATCGCATCTCATTTCTATGTTTCATGGTAAGATATAATATTATTTGCGAAGTGTTATGTACTCCTCGTCTACGCTTCACATGAATGTAAATGCGACACTTCCTTGCAAGGAAATAGCGTTTGCAGATGTTTACGTATCGAAGAAATAGAGTTCAAATGCTTCTTAAAACGAGATATTGCATCTCATTTTTATGTTTCGTGACAAGATATAATATTCATTGCGAAGTGTCATGTATACATCGTATTCACTTCAGAAGAATGTAATGCGACACTTCCTTGCAAGGAAATGGCGTCTGCAGATGTCTACGTATCGTAGCAATAGGGTTCTTATGATTCTTAAAACGCGATATCGCATCTCAGTTCTATGTTTCATGGTAAGATATAATATGATTTGCGAAGTGTTATGTATTCCTCGTCTACACTTCATATGAATGTTAATGCGACACTTCCTTGCAAGGAAAGTGCGTTTGCAGATGTCTACGTATCGTAGCAATAGAGTTCTTATGATTCTTAAAACGCGATATCGCATCTCATTTCTATGTTTCATGGTAAGATATAATATGATTTGCGTAGTGTTATGTGCTCCTCGTCTACACTTCAAATGATTGTAAATGCGACACTTCCTTGCATGGAAATAGCGTCTGCAGATGTCTACGTATCGTAGCAATAGAGTTCTTATGATCCTTAAAACACGATATCGCATCTCATTTCTATGTTTCATGGTAAGATATAATATTCATTGCGAAGTGCTATGCATTCCTCGTCTATGATTCAAATGAATGTAAATGCGACACTTCCTTGCAAGGAAATAGCGTTTGCAGATGTCTAGGTATCGTAGCAATAGTGTTCTAATGCTTCTTAAAACGCGATATCGCATCTCAATTCTATGTTTCATGGTAAGATATAATATGATTTGCGAAGTGTTATGTATTCCTCGTCTACACTTCAAATGAACGTAAATGCGACACTTCCTTGCAAGGAAATAGCGTTTGCAGGTGTCTACCTATCGTAGCAATAGAATTCCAATGCATCTTAAAACGCGATATCGCATCTCATTTCTATGTTTCATGGTAAGATATAATATGATTTGCGAAGTGTCATGTATTCCTCGTCTACACTTCAAATGAATGTAAATGCGACACTTCCTTGCTAGGAAACAGCGTCTGCAGATGTCTAGGTATCGTAGCAATAGTGTTCTAATGCTTCTTAAGACGCGATGTCGCATCTCATTTCTATGTTTCATGGTAAGATATTATATGATTTGCGAAGTGTTATGTATTCCTCGTCTACACTTCAAATGAATGTAAATGCGACACTTCCTTGCAAGGAAATGGCGTCTGCAGATGTCTACGTATCGTAGCAATAGGGTTCTTATGATTCTTAAAACGCTATATCGCATCTCATTTCTATGTTTCATGCTAAGATATAATATGATTTGCGAAGTGTTATGTATTCCTCGTCTACACTTCATATGAATGTTAATGCGACACTTCCTTGCAAGGAAATAGCGTTTGCAGATGTCTGCCTATCGTAGAAATAGAGTTCTAATGCTTCTTAAAACGCGATATCGCATCTCATTTCTATGTTTCATGGTAAGATATTATATGATTTGCGAAGTGTTATGTATTCCTCGTCTACACTTCAAATGAATGTAAATGCGACACTTCCTTGCAAGGAAATGGCGTCTGCAGATGTCTACGTATCGTAGCAATAGGGTTATTATGATTCTTAAAACGCGATATCGCATCTCATTTCTATGTTTCATGGTAAGATATAATATGATTTGCGAAGTGTCATGCATTCCTCGTCTACACTTCAAATGAATGTAAATGCGAAACTTCCTTGCTAGGAAATAGCGTCTGCAGATGTCTAGGTATCGTAGCAATAGAGTTCTAATGCTTCTTAAAACGCGATATCGCATCTCATTTCTGTGTTTCATAGTAAGATATAATATGATTTGCGAAGTGTCATGTATTCCTCGTCTACACTTCAAATGAATGTGAATGCGATACTTCCTCGCTAGGAAATAGCGTTTGCAGATGTCTACGTATCGTTGCAATAGCTTTCTAATGCTTCTTAAAACGCGATATCGCATCTCATTTCTATGTTTCATGGTAAGATATAATATGATTTGCGAAGTGTCATGTATTCCTCGTCTACACTTCAAATGAAAGTAAATGCGACACTTCCTTGGTAGGAAATAGCGTCTGCAGATGTCTAGGTATCGTAGCAATGGAGTTCTAATGCTTCTTAAAACGCGATATCGCATCTCAATTCTATGTTTCATGGTAAGATATAACACGATTTGCGAAGTGTTATGTATTCCTCGCCTACACTTCAAATGAATGTAAATGCGACACTTCCTTGCAAAGAAATAGCGTTTGCAGATGTCTACGTATCGTAGCAATGGAGTTCTTATGATTCTTAATACGCGATATCGCATCTCATTTCTATGTTTCCTGGTAAGATATAATATGATTTGCGAAGTGTTATGTATTAATCGTCTACACTTCAAATGAATGTAAATGCGACACCTCCTTGGAAAGAAATAGCGTTTGCAGATGTCTACGTATCGTAGCAATAGGTTTCTAAAGCTTCTTAAAACGCGATATCGCATCTCATTTCTATGTTTCATGGTAAGATATAATATGATTTGCGAAGTGTCATGTATTCCTCGTCTACACTTCAAATGAATGTAAATGCGACACTTCCTTGCTAGGAAATAGCGTCTGCAGATGTCTAGGTATCGTAGCAATAGAGTTCAAATGCTTCTTAAAACGAGATATAGCATCTCATATCTACGTTTCATGATAAGATATAATATTCATTGCGATGTGTTATGCATTCCTAGTATACGATTCAAATGAATGTAATTGCGACACTTTCTTGTAAGGAAATAGCGTTTGCAGATGTCTAGGTATCGTAGCAATAGTGTTCTAATGCTTCTTAAAACGCGATATCGCATCTCATTTCTATGTTTCATGGTAAGATATAATATGATTTGCGAAGTGTTATGTATTCCTCGTCTACACTTCAAATGAACGTAAATGCGACACTTCCTTGCAAGGAAATAGCGTTTGCAGGTGTCTACCTATCGTAGCAATAGAATTCCAATGCATCTTAAAACGCGATATCGCATCTCATTTCTATGTTTCATGGTAAGATATAATATGATTTGCGATGTGTCATGTGTTCCTCGTCTACACTTCAAATGAATGTAAATGCGACACTTCCTTGCTAGGAAATAGCGTCTGCAGATGTCCAGGTATCGTAGCAATAGAGTTCTAGTGCTTCTTAAAACGCGATATCGCATCTCATTTCTATGTTTCATGGTAAGATATAACATGATTTGCGAAGTGTTATGTATTCCTCGTCTACACTTCAAATGAATGTAAATGCGATATTTGCTTGCAAAGAAATAGCGTTTGCAGATGTCAACGTATCGTAGCAATAGATTTCTAATGCTTCTTAAAACGCGATATCGCATCTCATTTCTATGTTTCATGGTAAGATATAATATGATTTGCGAAGTGTTATGTATTCCTCGTCTACACTTCAAATGAATGTAAATGCGACACTTCCTTGCTAGGAAATAGCGTCTGCAGATGTCTAGGTATCGTAGCGATAGAGTTCTAATGCTTCTCAGAACGCAATATCGCATCTCATTTCTACGTTTCATGGTAAGATATAATATGATTTGCGAAGTGTTATGTATTCGTCGTCTACACTTCAAATGAATGTAAATGTGACACTTCCTTGCAAGGAAATAGCGTTTGCAGATGTCTACGTGTCGGAGCAATAGAATTCTAATGCTTCTTAAAACGCGATATCGCATCTCATTTCTATGTTTCATGGTAAGATATAATATGATTTGCGAAGTGTCATGTATTCCTCGTCTACACTTCCAATGAATGTAAATGCGAGACTTACTTGCTAGGAAATAGCGTCTGCAGATGTCTAGGTATCGTAGCAATAGTGTTCTAATGCTTCTTAAGACGCGATGTCGCATCTCATTTCTATGTTTCATGGTAAGATATTATATGATTTGCGAAGTGTTATGTATTCCTCGTCTACACTTCATATGAATGTTAATGCGACACTTCCTTGCAAGGAAATAGCGTTTGCAGATGTCTGCCTATCGTAGCAATAGAGTTCTAATGCTTCTTAAAACGCGATATCGCATCTCATTTCTATGTTTCATGGTAAGATATTATATGATTTGCGAAGTGTTATGTATTCCTCGTCTACACTTCAAATGAATGTAAATGCGACACTTCCTTGCAAGGAAATGGCGTCTGCAGATGTCTACGTATCGTAGCAATAGGGTTCTTATGATTCTTAAAACGCGATATCGCATCTCAGTTCTATGTTTCATGGTAAGATATAATATGATTTGCGAAGTGTTATGTATTCCTCGTCTACACTTCATATGAATGTTAACGCGACACTTCCTTGCAAGGAAAGTGCGTTTACAGATGTCTACGTATCGTAGCAATAGAGTTCTTATGATTCTTAAAACGCGATATCGCATCTCATTTCTATGTTTCATGGTAAGATATAATATGATTTGCGTAGTGTTATGTGCTCCTCGTCTACACTTCAAATGATTGTAAATGCGACACTTCCTTGCATGGAAATAGCGTCTGCAGATGTCTACGTATCGTAGTAATAGAGTTCTTATGATCCTTAAAACGCGATATCGCATCTCATTTCTATGTTTCATGGTAAGATATAATATTCATTGCGAAGTGCTATGCATTCCTCGTCTATGATTCAAATGAATGTAAATGCGACACTTCCTTGCTAGGAAATAGCGTTTGCAGATGTCTAGGTATCGTAGCAATAGTGTTCTAATGCTTCTTAAAACGCGATATCGCATCTCATTTCTATGTTTCATGGTAAGATATAATATGATTTGCGAAGTGTTATGTATTCCTCGTCTACACTTCAAATGAACGTAAATGCGACACTTCCTTGCAAGGAAATAGCGTTTGCAGGTGTCTACCTATCGTAGCAATAGAATTCCAATGCATCTTAAAACGCGATTTCGCATCTCATTTCTATGTTTCATGGTAAGATATAATATGATTTGCGAAGTGTCATGTATTCCTCGTCTACACTTCAAATGAATGTAAATGCGACACTTCCTTGCTAGGAAATAGCGTCTGCAAATGTCTAGGTATCGTAGCGATAGAGTTCTAATGCTTCTCAAAACGCAATATCGCATCTCATTTCTACGTTTCATGGTAAGATGTAATATGATTTGCGAAGTGTTATGTATTCGTCGTCTACACTTCAAATGAATGTAAATGTGACACTTCCTTGCAAGGAAATAGCGTTTGCAGATGTCTACGTGTCGGAGCAATAGAATTCTAATGCTTCTTAAAACGCGATATCGCATCTCATTTCTATGTTTCATGGTAAGATATAATATGATTTGCGAAGTGTCATGTATTCCTCGTCTACACTTCCAATGAATGTAAATGCGAGACTTACTTGCTAGGAAATAGCGTCTGCAGATGTCTAGGTATCGTAGCAATAGTGTTCTAATGCTTCTTAAGACGCGATGTCGCACCTCATTTCTATGTTTCATGGTAAGATATAATATGATTTGCGAAGTGTCATGCATTCCTCGTCTACACTTCAAATGAATGTAAATGCGACACTTCCTTGCTAGGAAATAGCGTCTGCAGATGTCTAGGTATCGTAGCAATAGAGTTCAAATACTTCTTAAAACGAGATATAGTATCTCATATCTACGTTTCATGATAAGATATAATATTCATTGCGAAGTGTTATGCATTCCTAGTATACGATTCAAATGAATGTAATTGCGACACTTTCTTGTAAGGAAATAACGTTTGCAGATGTCTAGGTATCGTAGCAATAGTGTTCTAATGCTTCTTAAAACGCGATATCGCATCTCATTTCTATGTTTCATGGTAAGATATAATATGATTTGCGAAGTGTTATGTATTCCTCGTCTACACTTCAAATGAACGTAAATGCGACACTTCCTTGCAAGGAAATAGCGTTTGCAGGTGTCTACCTATCGTAGCAATAGAATTCCAATGCATCTTAAAACGCGATATCGCATCTCATTTCTATGTTTCATGGTAAGATATAATATGATTTGCGATGTGTCATGTGTTCCTCGTCTACACTTCAAATGAATGTAAATGCGACACTTCCTTGCTAGGAAATAGCGTCTGCAGATGTCCAGGTATCGTAGCAATAGTGTTCTAATGCTTCTTAAAACGCGATATCGCATCTCATTTCTATGTTTCATGGTAAGATATAACATGATTTGCGAAGTGTTATGTATTCCTCGTCTACACTTCAAATGAATGTAAATGCGATATTTCCTTGCAAAGAAATAGCGTTTGCAGATGTCAACGTATCGTAGCAATAGATTTCTAATGCTTCTTAAAACGCGATATCGCATCTCATTTCTATGTTTCATGGTAAGATATAATATGATTTGCGAAGTGTTATGTATTCCTCGTCTACACTTCAAATGAATGTAAATGCGACACTTCCTTGCTAGGAAATAGCGTCTGCAGATGTCTAGGTATCGTAGCGATAGAGTTCTAATGCTTCTCAGAACGCAATATCGCATCTCATTTCTACGTTTCATGGTAAGATGTAATATGATTCGCGAAGTGTTATGTATTCGTCGTCTACACTTCAAATGAATGTAAATGTGACACTTCCTTGCAAGGAAATAGCGTTTGCAGATGTCTACGTGTCGGAGCAATAGAATTCTAATGCTTCTTAAAACGCGATATCGCATCTCATTTCTATGTTTCATGGTAAGATATAATATGATTTGCGAAGTGTCATGTATTCCTCGTCTACACTTCCAATGAATGTAAATGCGAGACTTACTTGCTAGGAAATAGCGTCTGCAGATGTCTAGGTATCGTAGCAATAGTGTTCTAATGCTTCTTAAGACGCGATGTCGCATCTCATTTCTATGTTTCATGGTAAGATATAATATGATTTGCGAAGTGTCATGCATTCCTCGTCTACACTTCAAATGAATGTAAATGCGACACTTCCTTGCTAGGAAATAGCGTCTGCAGATGTCTAGGTATCGTAGCAATAGAGTTCTAATGCTTCTTAAAACGCGATATCGCATCTCATTTCTGTGTTTCATAGTAAGATATAATATGATTTGCGAAGTGTCATGTATTCCTCGTCTACACTTCAAATGAATGTGAATGCGATACTTCCTCGCTAGGAAATAGCGTTTGCAGATGTCCACGTATCGTTGCAATAGCTTTCTAATGCTTCTTAAAACGCGATATCGCATCTCATTTCTATGTTTCATGGTAAGATATAATATGATTTGCGAAGTGTCATGTATTCCTCGTCTACACTTCAAATGAAAGTAAATGCGACACTTCCTTGGTAGGAAATAGCGTCTGCAGATGTCTAGGTATCGTAGCAATGGAGTTCTAATGCTTCTTAAAACGCGATATCGCATCTCAATTCTATGTTCCATGGTAAGATATAACACGATTTGCGAAGTGTTATGTATTCCTCGCCTACACTTCAAATGAATGTAAATGCGACACTTCCTTGCAAAGAAATAGCGTTTGCAGATGTCTACGTATCGTAGCAATGGAGTTCTTATGATTCTTAATACGCGATATCGCATCTCATTTCTATGTTTCCTGGTAAGATATAATATGATTTGCGAAGTGTTATGTATTAATCGTCTACACTTCAAATGAATGTAAATGCGACACCTCCTTGGAAAGAAATAGCGTTTGCAGATGTCTACGTATCGTAGCAATAGGTTTCTAATGCTTCTTAAAACGCGATATCGCATCTCATTTCTATGTTTCATGGTAAGATATAATATGATTTGCGAAGTGTCATGTATTCCTCGTCTACACTTCAAATGAATGTAAATGCGACACTTCCTTGCTAGGAAATAGCGTCTGCAGATGTCTAGGTATCGTAGCAATAGAGTTCAAATGCTTCTTAAAACGAGATATAGCATCTCATATCTACGTTTCATGATAAGATATAATATTCATTGCGAAGTGTTATGCATTCCTAGTATACGATTCAAATGAATGTAATTGCGACACTTTCTTGTAAGGAAATAGCGTTTGCAGATGTCTACGTATCGTAGCAATAGAGTTCTTGTGATTCTTAAAATGCGATATCGCATCTCATTTCAATGTTTCATGGTAAGATATATGATTTGCGAAGTGTCATGTATTCCTCGTCTACACTTCAAATGAATGTACATGCGACACTTCCTTGTTAGGAAATAGCGTCTGCAGATGTCTAGGTATCGTAGCAATAGAGTTCAAATGCTTCTTAAAACGAGATATAATATCTCATATCTATGTTTCATGATAAGATATAATATTCATTGCGAAGTGTTATGCATTCCGCGTCTACGATTCAATTGAATGTAAATGCGACACTTCCTTGCAAGGAAATAGCGTTTGCAGATGTCTACGTATCGTAGCAATGGAGTTCTTATGATACTTAATACGCGATATCGCATCTCATTTCTATGTTTCATGGTAAGATATAATATGATTTGCGAAGTGTGATGTATTCCTCGTCTACACTTCAAATGAATGTAAATGCAACACTTCCTTGCAAGTAAATAGCGTTTGCAGATGTCTGCCTATCGTAGCAGTAGAGTTCTAATGCTTCTTAAAACGCGATATCGCATCTCATTTCTATGTTTCATGGTAAGATATAATATGATTTGCGAAGTCTTATGTATTCCTCGTCTACACTTCAAATGAATGTAAATGCGACACTTCCTTGGTAGGAAATAGCGTCTGCAGATGTCTAGGTATCGTAGCAATAGAGTTCTAATGCTTCTTAAAACGCGATATCGCATCTCACTTCTATATTTCATGGTAAGATATAACATGATTTGCGAAGTGTTATGTATTCCTCGTCTACACTTCAAATGAATGTAAATGCGACACTTCCTTGCTAGGAAATAGCGTCTGCAGATGTCTAGGTATCGTACCAATAGAGTTCTAATGCTTCTTAAAACGCGATATTGCATCTCATTTCTATGTTTCATGGTAAGATATAACATGATTTGCGAAGTCTTATGTATTCCTCGTCTACACTTCAAATGAATGTAAATGCGAAACTTCCTTGCAAGGAAATAGCGTTTGCAGATGTTTAGGTATCGCAGCGATAGAGTTCTGATGCTTCTCAAAACGCAATATCGCATCTCATTTCTATGTTTCTTGGTAAGATATAATATGATTTGCGAAGTGTTATGCATTCCGCGTCTACGATTCAATTGAATGTAAATGCGACACTTCCTTGCAAGGAAATAGCGTTTGCAGATGTCTACCTATCGTAGCAGTAGTGTTCTAATGCTTCTTAAAACGCGATATCGCACCTCATTTCTATGTTTCATTGTAAGATGTAATATGATTTGCGAAGTGTTATGTATTCCTCGTCTACACTTCAAATGAATGTAAATGCGACACTTCCTTGCAAAGAAATAGCGTTTGCAGATGTCTACGTATCGTAGCAATAGATTTCTAATGCTTCTTAAAACGCGATATCGCTTCTCATTTCTATGTTTCATGGTAAGATATAATATGATTTGCGAAGTGTTATGTATTCCTCGTCTACACTTCAAATGAATGTAAATGCGACACTTCCTTGCAAGGAAATAGCGTTTGCAGATGTCTACGTATCGAAGCAATAGAGTTCAAATGCTTCTTAAAACGAGATATTGCATCACATATCTATGTTTCATGATAAGATATATTATTCATTGCGAAGTGTTATGCATTCTACGTCTACGATTCAAATGAACGCAAATGCGACACTTCCTTGCTAGGAAATAGCGTCTGCAGATGTCTAGGTATCGTAGCAATAGAGTTCTAATGCTTCTTAAAACGCGATATAGCATCTCATTTCTATGTTTCGTGGTAGGATATTATATGATTTGCGAAGTGTTATGTATTCCTCGTCTACACTTCAAATGAATGTAAATGCGACACTTCCTTGCAAGGAAATAGCGTCTGCAGATGTCTACGTATCGTAGCAATAGTGTTCTTATGATTCTTAAAACGCGATATCGCATCTCATTTCTATGATTCGTTGTAAGATATAATATGATTTGCGAAGTGTTATGTATTCCTCGTCTACACTTCATATGAATGTTAATGCGACACTTCCTTGCAAGGAAAGTGCGTTTGCAGATGTCTACGTATCGTAGCAATAGAGTTCTTATGATTCCTAAAACGCGATATCGCATCTCATTTCTATGTTTCATGGTAAGATATAATATGATTTGCGAAGTGTCATGTATGCCTCGTCTACACTTCAAATGAATGTAAATGCGACACTTCCATGCTAGGAAATAGCGTCTGCAGATGTCTAGGTATCGTAGCAATAGAGTTCAAATGCTTCTTAAAACGAGATATAATATCTCATATCTATGTTTCATGATAAGATATAATATTCATTGCGAAGTGTTATGCATTCCGCGTCTACGATTCAATTGAATGTAAATGCGACACTTCCTTGCAAGCAAATAGCGTTTGCAGATGTCTACGTATCGTAGCAATGGAGTTCTAATGCTTCTTAAAACGCGATATCGCACCTCATATCTATGTTTCATGGTAAGATATAATATGATTTGCGAAGTGTTATGTATTCCTCGTCTACACTTCAAATGAATGTAAGTGCGACACTTCCTTGCAAGGAAATAGCGTTTGCAGATGTCTACGTATCGTAGCAATGGAGTTCTAATGCTTCTTAAAACGCGATATCGCACCTCATATCTATGTTTCATGGTAAGATATAATATGATTTGCGAAGTGTTATGTATTCCTCTTCTACACTTCAAATGAATGTAAATGCGACACTTCCTTGCAAAGAAATAGCGTTTGCAGATGTCTACGTATCGTAGCAATAGATTTCTAATGCTTCTTAAAACGCGATATCGCTTCTCATTTCTATGTTTCATGGTAAGATATAATATGATTTGCGAAGTGTTATGTATTCCTCGTCTACACTTCAAATGAATGTAAATGCGACACTTCCTTGCAAGGAAATAGCGTTTGCAGATGTCTACGTATAGTAGCAATAGAGTTCTTATGATTCTTAAAACGCGATATCGCATCTCATTTCTATGTTTCATGGTAAGATATAATATGATTTGCGAAGTGTTATGTATTCCTCGTCAACACTTCAAATGAATGTAAATGCGATACTTCCTTGCAAAGAAATAGCGTTTGCAGATGTCTACGTATCGTAGCAATAGATTTCTAATGCTTCTTAAAACGCAATATCGCATCTCATTTCAATGTTTCATGGTAAGATATATGATTTGCGAAGTGTCATGTATTCCTCGTCTACACTTCAAATGAATGTACATGCGACACTTCCTTGCTAGGAAATAGCGTCTGCAGATGTCTAGGTATCGTAGCAATAGAGTTCAAATGCTTCTTAAAACGAGATATAATATCTCATATCTATGTTTCATGATAAGATATAATATTCATTGCGAAGTGTTATGCATTCCGCGTCTACGATTCAATTGAATGTAAATGCGACACTTCCTTGCAAGGAAATATCGTTTGCAGATGTCTACGTATCGTAGCAATGGAGTTCTTATGATACTTAATACGCGATATCGCATCTCATTTCTATGTTTCATGGTAAGATATAATATGATTTGCGAAGTGTGATGTATTCCTCGTCTACACTTCAAATGAATGTAAATGCAACACTTCCTTGCAAGTAAATAGCGTTTGCAGATGTCTGCCTATCGTAGCAGTAGAGTTCTAATGCTTCTTAAATCGCGATATCGCATCTCATTTCTATGTTTCATGGTAAGATATAATATGATTTGCGAAGTCTTATGTATTCCTCGTCTACACTTCAAATGAATGTAAATGCGACACTTCCTTGGTAGGAAATAGCGTCTGCAGATGTCTAGGTATCGTAGCAATAGAGTTCTAATGCTTCTTAAAACGCGATATCGCATCTCACTTCTATATTTCATGGTAAGATATAACATGATTTGCGAAGTGTTATGTATTCCTCGTCTACACTTCAAATGAATGTAAATGCGACACTTCCTTGCTAGGAAATAGCGTCTGCAGATGTCTAGGTATCGTACCAATAGAGTTCTAATGCTTCTTAAAACGCGATATTGCATCTCATTTCTATGTTTCATGGTAAGATATAACATGATTTGCGAAGTCTTATGTATTCCTCGTCTACACTTCAAATGAATGTAAATGCGAAACTTCCTTGCAAGGAAATAGCGTTTGCAGATGTTTAGGTATCGCAGCGATAGAGTTCTGATGCTTCTCAAAACGCAATATCGCATCTCATTTCTATGTTTCTTGGTAAGATATAATATGATTTGCGAAGTGTTATGCATTCCGCGTCTACGATTCAATTGAATGTAAATGCGACACTTCCTTGCAAGGAAATAGCGTTTGCAGATGTCTACCTATCGTAGCAGTAGTGTTCTAATGCTTCTTAAAACGCGATATCGCACCTCATTTCTATGTTTCATTGTAAGATGTAATATGATTTGCGAAGTGTTATGTATTCCTCGTCTACACTTCAAATGAATGTAAATGCGACACTTCCTTGCAAAGAAATAGCGTTTGCAGATGTCTACGTATCGTAGCAATAGATTTCTAATGCTTCTTAAAAGGCGATATCGCTTCTCATTTCTATGTTTCATGGTAAGATATAATATGATTTGCGAAGTGTTATGTATTCCTCGTCTACACTTCAAATGAATGTAAATGCGACACTTCCTTGCAAGGAAATAGCGTTTGCAGATGTCTACGTATCGAAGCAATAGAGTTCAAATGCTTCTTAAAACGAGATATTGCATCACATATCTATGTTTCATGATAAGATATATTATTCATTGCGAAGTGTTATGCACTCTACGTCTACGATTCAAATGAACGCAAATGCGACACTTCCTTGCTAGGAAATAGCGTCTGCAGATGTCTAGGTATCGTAGCAATAGAGTTCTAATGCTTCTTAAAACGCGATATAGCATCTCATTTCTATGTTTCGTGGTAGGATATTATATGATTTGCGAAGTGTTATGTATTCCTCGTCTACACTTCAAATGAATGTAAATGCGACACTTCCTTGCAAGGAAATAGCGTCTGCTGATGTCTACGTATCGTAGCAATAGAGTTCTTATGATTCTTAAAACGCGATATCGCATCTCATTTCTATGATTCGTTGTAAGATATAATATGATTTGCGAAGTGTTATGTATTCCTCGTCTACACTTCATATGAATGTTAATGCGACATTTCCTTGCAAGGAAAGTGCGTTTGCAGATGTCTACGTATCGTAGCAATAGAGTTCTTATGATTCTTAAAACGCGATATCGCATCTCATTTCTATGTTTCATGGTAAGATATAATATGATTTGCGAAGTGTTATGTATTCCTCGTCAACACTTCAAACGAATGTAAATGCGACACTTCCTTGCAAAGAAATAGCGTTTGCAGATGTCTACGTATCGTAGCAATAGATTTCTAATGCTTCTTAAAACGCAATATCGCATCTCATTTCTATGTTTCATGGTAAGATATAATATGATTTGCGAAGTGTCATGTATTCCTCGTCTACACTTCAAATGAATGTAAATGCGACACTTCCCTGCTAGGAAATAGCGTCTGCAGATGTCTAGGTATCGTAGCAATAGAGTTCAAATGCTTCTTAAAACGAGATATAATATCTCATATCTATGTTTCATGATAAGATATAATATTCATTGCGAAGTGTTATGCATTCCGCGTCTACGATTCAATTGAATGTAAATGCGACACTTCCTTGCAAGGAAATATCGTTTGCAGATGTCTACGTATCG
Organism: Xylocopa sonorina; assembly: GCF_050948175.1. Lineage (NCBI taxonomy): Eukaryota > Metazoa > Arthropoda > Insecta > Hymenoptera > Apidae > Xylocopa > Xylocopa sonorina. The sequence continues at coordinate 1,039,137 of NW_027490164.1, forward strand.
TAGCAATGGAGTTCTTATGATTCTTAATACGCGATATCGCATCTCATTTCTATGTTTCATGGTAAGATATAATATGGTTTGCGAAGTGTGATGTATTCCTCGTCTACACTTCAAATGAATGTAAATGCAACACTTCCTTGCAAGGAAATAGCGTTTGCAGATGTCTGCCTATCGTAGCAGTAGAGTTCTAATGCTTCTTAAAACCCGATATCGCATCTCATTTCTATGTTTCATGGTAAGATATAATATGATTTGCGAAGTCTTATGTATTCCTCGTCTACACTTCAAATGAATGTAAATGCGACACTTCCTTGGTAGGAAATAGCGTCTGCCGATGTCTAGGTATCGTAGCAATAGAGTTCTAATGCTTCTTAAAACGCGATATCGCATCTCACTTCTATGTTTCATGGTAAGATATAACATGATTTGCGAAGTATTATGTATTCCTCGTCTACACTTCAAATGAATGTAAATGCGACACTTCCTTGCTAGGAAATAGCGTCTGCAGATGTCTAGGTATCGTAGCAATAGAGTTCTAATGCTTCTTAAAACGCGATATTGCATCTCATTTCTATGTTTCATGGTAAGATATAAAATGATTTGCGAAGTCTTATGTATTCCTCGTTTACACTTCAAATGAATGTAAATGCGAAACTTCCTTGCAAGGAAATAGCGTTTGCAGATGTTTAGGTATCGCAGCGATAGAGTTCTGATGCTTCTCAAAACGCAATATCGCATCTCATTTCTATGTTTCTTGGTAAGATATAATATGATTTGCGAAGTGTGATGTATTCCTCGTCTACACTTCAAATGAATGTAAATGCAACACTTCCTTGCAAGGGAATAGCGTTTGCAGATGTCTGCCTATCGTAGCAGTAGAGTTCTAATGCTTCTTAAAACGCGATATCGCATCTAATTTCTATGTTTCTTGGTAAGATATAATATTCATTGCGAAGTGTTATGCATTCCACGTCTGCGATTCAAATGAACGTAAATGCGACACTTCCTTGCAAGGAAATAGCGTTTGCAGATGTCTACGTATCGTAACAATAGAGTTCTAATGCTTCTTAAAACGCGATATCGCATCACATTTCTATGTTTCATGGTAAGATATAACATGATTTGCGAAGGGTTATGTATTCCTCGTCTACACTTCAAATGAATGTAAATGCGACACTTCCTTGCTAGGAAATAGCGTCTGCAGATGTCTAGGTATCGTAGCAATAGAGTTCAAATGCTTCTTAAAACGAGATATAGCATCTCATATCTATGTTTCATGATAAGATATAATATTCATTGCGAAGTGTTATGCATTCCGCGTCTACGATTCAAATGAATGTAAATGGGACACTTCCTTGCAAGGAAATAGCGTTTGCAGATGTCTACGTATCGTAGCAACGGAGTTCTTATGATTCTTAAAACGCGATATCGCATCTCATTTCTATGTTTCATGGTAAGATATAATATGATTTGCGAAGTGTTATGTATTCCTCGTCTACACTTCAAATGAATGTAAATGCGACACTTGCTTGCAAGGAAATAGCGTTTGCAGATATCTACGTATCGTAACAATAGAGTTCTTATGATTCTTAAAACGCGATATCGCATCTCATTTCTATGTTTCATGGTACTATATAATATGATTTGCGAAGTGTCATGTATTCCTCGTCTACATTTCAAATGAATGTGACTGCGATATTTCCTCGCTAGGAAATAGCGTTTGCAGATGTCTACGTATCGTAGCAATAGCTTTCTAATGCTTCTTAAAACGCGATATCGCATCTCATTTCTATGTTTCATTGTAAGATGTAATATGATTTGCGAAGTGTTATGTATTCCTCCTCTACACTTCAAATGAATGTAAGTGCGACACTTCCTTGCAAGGAAATAGCATTTGCTGATGTCTACGTATCGAAGAAATAGAGTTCAAATGCTTCTTAAAACGAGATATTGCATCTCATATCTATGTTTCATGATAAGATATAATATTCATTGCGAAGTGTTATGCATTCCTCGTCTACGATTCAAATGAAAGTAAATGCGACACTTCCTTTTAGGAAATAGCGTCTGCAGATGTCTAGGTATCGTAGCAATAGAGTTCTAATGCTTCCTAAAACGCGATATTGCATCTCATTTCTATGTTTCATGGTAAGATATAATATGATTTGCGAAGTGTCATGTATTCCTCGTCTACACTTCAAATGAATGTAAATGCGAGACTTCCTTGCTAGGAAATAGCGTCTGCAGATGTCTAGGTATCGTAGCAATAGTCTTCTAATGCTTCTTAAGACGCGATGTCGCATCTCATTTCTATGTTCCATGGTGAGATATAATATGATTTGCGAAGTGTCATGTATTCCTCGTCTACACTTCAAATGAATGTAAATGCGACTCTTCCTTGCTAGGAAATAGCGTCTGCAGAATTCTAGGTATCGTAGCAATAGAGTTCAAATGCTTCTTAAAACGAGATATTGCATCTCATATCTATGTTTTTGATAAGATATAATATTCATTGCGAAGTGTTATGCGGTCCTCATCTATGATTCAAATGACTGTAAATGCGACACTTCCTTGCTAGGAAATAGCGTCTGCAGATGTCTAGGTATCGTTGCGATAGAGTTCTAATGCTTCACAAAACGCAATATCGCGTCTCATTTCTATGTTTCATGGTAAGATATAACATGATTTGCGAAGTGTTATGCATTCCTCGTCTACGATTCAAATGAATGTGAATGCGATACTTCCTCGCTAGGAAATAGCGTTTGCAGATGTCTACGCATCGTTGCAATAGCTTTCTAATGCTTCTTAAAACGCGATATCGCATCTCATTTCTATGTTTCAAGGTAAGATATAATATGATTTGCGAAGTGTCATGTATTCCTCGTCTACACTTCAAATGAATGTAAATGCGACGCTTCCTTGCTAGGAAATAGCGTCTGCAGATGTCTAGGTATCGTAGCGATAGGGTTCTAATGCTTCTCAAAACGCAATATCGCATCTCATTTCTATGTTTCATGGTAAGATATAATATGATTTGCGAAGTGTTATGTATTCCTCGTCTACACTTCAAATGAATGTGAATGCGATACTTCCTCGCTAGGAAATAGCGTTTGCAGATGTCTACGTATCGTTGCAATAGCTTTCTAACGCTTCTTAAAACGCGATATCGCATCTCATTTCTATGTTTCATGGTACTATATAATATGATTTGCGAAGTGTCATGTATTCCTCGTCTACATTTCAAATGAATGTGACTGCGATATTTCCTCGCTAGGAAATAGCGTTTGCAGATGTCTACGTATCGTAGCAATAGCTTTCTAATGCTTCTTAAAACGCGATATCGCATCTCATTTCTATGTTTCATTGTAAGATGTAATATGATTTGCGAAGTGTTATGTATTCCTCCTCTACACTTCAAATGAATGTAAGTGCGACACTTCCTTGCAAGGAAATAGCATTTGCTGATGTCTACGTATCGAAGAAATAGAGTTCAAATGCTTCTTAAAACGAGATATTGCATCTCATATCTATGTTTCATGATAAGATATAATATTCATTGCGAAGTGTTATGCATTCCTCGTCTACGATTCAAATGAAAGTAAATGCGACACTTCCTTTTAGGAAATAGCGTCTGCAGATGTCTAGGTATCGTAGCAATAGAGTTCTAATGCTTCCTAAAACGCGATATTGCATTTCATTTCTATGTTTCATGGTAAGATATAATATGATTTGCGAAGTGTCATGTATTCCTCGTCTACACTTCAAATGAATGTAAATGCGAGACTTCCTTGCTAGGAAATAGCGTCTGCAGATGTCTAGGTATCGTAGCAATAGTCTTCTAATGCTTCTTAAGACGCGATGTCGCATCTCATTTCTATGTTCCATGGTGAGATATAATATGATTTGCGAAGTGTCATGTATTCCTCGTCTACACTTCAAATGAATGTAAATGCGACTCTTCCTTGCTAGGAAATAGCGTCTGCAGAATTCTAGGTATCGTAGCAATAGAGTTCAAATGCTTCTTAAAACGAGATATTGCATCTCATATCTATGTTTTTGATAAGATATAATATTCATTGCGAAGTGTTATGCGGTCCTCATCTATGATTCAAATGACTGTAAATGCGACACTTCCTTGCTAGGAAATAGCGTCTGCAGATGTCTAGGTATCGTTGCGATAGAGTTCTAATGCTTCACAAAACGCAATATCGCGTCTCATTTCTATGTTTCATGGTAAGATATAACATGATTTGCGAAGTGTTATGCATTCCTCGTCTACGATTCAAATGAATGTGAATGCGATACTTCCTCGCTAGGAAATAGCGTTTGCAGATGTCTACGCATCGTTGCAATAGCTTTCTAATGCTTCTTAAAACGCGATATCGCATCTCATTTCTATGTTTCAAGGTAAGATATAATATGATTTGCGAAGTGTCATGTATTCCTCGTCTACACTTCAAATGAATGTGACTGCGATATTTCCTCGCTAGGAATTAGCGTTTGCAGATGTCTACGTATCGTAGCAATAGCTTTCTAATGCTTCTTAAAACGCGATATCGCATCTCATTTCTATGTTTCATGGTAAGATGTAATATGATTTGCGAAGTGTTAAGTATTCCTCCTCTACACTTCAAATGAATGTAAGTGCGACACTTCCTTGCAAGGAAATAGCGTTTGCTGATGTCTACGTATCGAAGAAACAGAGTTCAAATGCTTCTTAAAACGAGATATTGCATCTCATATCTATGTTTCATAATAAGATATAATATTCATTGCGAAGTGTTATGCATTCCTCGTCTACACTTCAAATGAATGTAAATGTGACACTTCCTTGCAAGGAAATAGCGTTTGCAGATGTCTACGTATCGGAGCAATAGAATTCTAATGCTTCTTAAAACGCGATATCGCATCTCATTTCAATGTTTCATGGTAAGATATACTATGATTTGCGAAGTGTCATGTATTCCTCGTCTACACTTCAAATGAATGTAAATGCGAGACTTCCTTGCTAGGAAATAGCGCCTGCAGATGTCTAGGTATCGCAGCAATAGTGTTCTAATGCTTCTTAAGACGCGATGTCGCATCTCATTTCTATGTTTCATGGTAAGATATAATATGATTTGCGAAGTGTTATGTATTCCTCGTCTACACATCAAATGAACGTAAATGCAACACTTCCTTGCAAGGAAATAGCGTTTGCAGGTATCTACCTATCGTAGCAATAGAATTCTAATGCATCTTAAAACGCGATATCGCATCTCATTTCTATGTTTCATGGTAAGATATAATATGATTTGAGAAGTGTCATGTATTCCTCGTCTACATTTCAAATGAATGTAAATGCGACACTACCTTGCAAGGAAATAGCGTTTGCAGATGACTACGTATCGAAGCAGAAGAGTTCAAATGCTTCTTAAAACGAGATATTGCATCACATATCTATGTTTCATGATAAGATATATTATTCATTGCGAAGTGTTATGCATTCTACGTCTACGGTTCAAATGAACGTAAATGAGACACTTCCTTGCTAGGAAATAGCGTCTGCAGATGTCTAGGTATCGTTGCAATAGAGTTCTAATGCTTCTTAAAACGCGATATCGCATCTCATTTCTATGTTTCATGGTAAGATATAATATGATTTGCGAAGTGTTATGTATTCCTCGTCTACACTTCAAATGAATGTAAATGCCACACTTCCTTGCAAAGAAATAGCGTTTGCAGATGGCAACGTATCGTAGCAATAGATTTCTAATGCTTTTTAAAACGCGATATCGCATCTCATTTCTATGTTTCATGGTAAGATATAATATGATTTGCGAAGTGTTATGTATTCCTCGTCTACACTTCAAATGAATGTAAATGCGACACTTCCTTGCTAGGAAATAGCGTCTGCAGATGTCTAGGTATCGTAGCGATAGGGTTCTAATGCTTCTCAAAACGCAATATCGCATCTCATTTCTATGTTTCATGGTAAGATATAATATGATTTGCGAAGTGTTATGTATTCCTCGTCTACACTTCAAATGAATGTGAATGCGATACTTCCTCGCTAGGAAATAGCGTTTGCAGATGTCCACGTATCGTTGCAATAGCTTTCTAATGCTTCTTAAAACGCGATATCGCATCTCATTACTATGTTTCATGGTACTATATAATATGATTTGCGAAGTGTCATGTATTCCTCGTCTACATTTCAAATGAATGTGACTGCGATATTTCCTCGCTAGGAAATAGCGTTTGCAGATGTCTACGTATCGTAGCAATAGCTTTCTAATGCTTCTTAAAACGCGATATCGCATCTCATTTCTATGTTTCATTGTAAGATGTAATATGATTTGCGAAGTGTTATGTATTCCTCGTCTACACTTCAAATGAACGTAAATGCGACACTTCCTTGCAAGGAAATAGCGTTTGCAGGAGTCTACCTATCGTAGCAATAGAATTGTAATGCATCTTAAAACGCGATATCGCATCTCATTTCTATGTTTCATGGTAAGATATAATATGATTTGCGAAGTGTCATGTATTCCTCGTCTACACTTCAAATGAATGTAAATGCGACACTTCGTTGCTAGGAAATAGCGTCTGCAGATGTCTAGGTATCGTAGCAATAGAGTTCTAATGCTTCTTAAAACGCGATATCGCATCTCATTTCTATGTTTCATGGTAAGATATAACATGATATGCGATGTGTTATGTATTCCTCGTCTACACTTCAAATGAATGTAAATGCGAAATTTCCTTGCAAAGAAATAGCGTTTGCAGATGTCAACGTATCGTAGCAATAGATTTCTAATGCTGCTTAAAACGCGATATCGCATCTCATTTCTATGTTTCATGGTAAGATATAATATGATTTGCGAAGTGTTATGTATTCCTCGTCTACACTTCAAATGAATGTAAATGCGACGCTTCCTTGCTAGGAAATAGCGTCTGCATATGTCTAGGTATCGTAGCAATAGAGTTCAAATGCTTCTTAAAACGAGATATAGCATCTCATATCTATGTTTCATGATAAGATATAATATTCATTGCGAAGTGTTATGCATTCCGCGTCTACGATTCAAATGAATGTAAATGGGACACTTCCTTGCAAGGAAATAGCGTTTGCAGATGTCTACGTATCGTAGCAACGGAGTTCTTATGATTCTTAAAACGCGATATCGCATCTCATTTCTATGTTTCATGGTAAGATATAATATGATTTGCGAAGTGTTATGTATTCCTCGTCTACACTTCAAATGAATGTAAATGCGACACTTGCTTGCAAGGAAATAGCGTTTGCAGATATCTACGTATCGTAACAATAGAGTTCATATGATTCTTAAAACGCGAAATCGCATCTCATTTCTATGTTTCATGGTAAGATATAATATGATTTGCGAAGTGTCATGTAATCCTCGTCTACACTTCAAATGAATGTAAATGCGACACTTCCTTGCTAGGAAATAGCGTCTGCAGATGTCTAGGTATCGTAGCAATAGAGTTCAAATGCTTCTTAAAAGGCGATATCGCATCTCATTTCTATGTTTCATGGTAAGATATAACATGATTTGCGATGTGTTATGTATTCCTCGTCTACACTTCAAATGAATGTAAATGCGAAATTTCCTTGCAAAGAAATAGCGTTTGCAGATGTCAACGTATCGTAGCAATAGATTTCTAATGCTTCTTAAAACGCGTTATCGCATCTCATTTCTATGTTTCATGGTAAGATATAATATGATTTGCGAAGTGTTATGTATTCCTCGTCTACACTTCAAATGAATGTAAATGCGACGCTTCCTTGCTAGGAAATAGCGTCTGCAGATGTCTAGGTATCGTAGCGATAGGGTTCTAATGCTTCTCAAAACGCAATATCGCATCTCATTTCTATGTTTCATGGTAAGATATAATATGATTTGCGAAGTGTTATGTATTCCTCGTCTACACTTCAAATGAATGTGAATGCGATACTTCCTCGCTAGGAAATAGCGTTTGCAGATGTCTACGTATCGTTGCAATAGCTTTCTAACGCTTCTTAAAACGCGATATCGCATCTCATTTCTATGTTTCATGGTACTATATAATATGATTTGCGAAGTGTCATGTATTCCTCGTCTACATTTCAAATGAATGTGACTGCGATATTTCCTCGCTAGGAAATAGCGTTTGCAGATGTCTACGTATCGTAGCAATAGCTTTCTAATGCTTCTTAAAACGCGATATAGCATCTCATTTCTATGTTTCATTGTAAGATGTAATATGATTTGCGAAGTGTTATGTATTCCTCCTCTACACTTCAAATGAATGTAAGTGCGACACTTCCTTGCAAGGAAATAGCATTTGCTGATGTCTACGTATCGAAGAAATAGAGTTCAAATGCTTCTTAAAACGAGATATTGCATCTCATATCTATGTTTCATGATAAGATATAATATTCACTGCGAAGTGTTATGCATTCCTCGTCTACGATTCAAATGAAAGTAAATGCGACACTTCCTTTTAGGAAATAGCGTCTGCAGATGTCTAGGTATCGTAGCAATAGAGTTCTAATGCTTCCTAAAACGCGATATCGCATCTCATTTCTATGTTTCATGGTAAGATATAATATGATTTGCGAAGTGTCATGTATTCCTCGTCTACACTTCAAATGAATGTAAATGCGAGACTTCCTTGCTAGGAAATAGCGTCTGCAGATGTCTAGGTATCGTAGCAATAGTCTTCTAATGCTTCTTAAGACGCGATGTCGCATCTCATTTCTATGTTCCATGGTGAGATATAATATGATTTGCGAAGTGTCATGTATTCCTCGTCTACACTTCAAATGAATGTAAATGCGACTCTTCCTTGCTAGGAAATAGCGTCTGCAGAATTCTAGGTATCGTAGCAATAGAGTTCAAATGCTTCTTAAAACGAGATATTGCATCTCATATCTATGTTTTTGATAAGATATAATATTCATTGCGAAGTGTTATGCGGTCCTCATCTATGATTCAAATGACTGTAAATGCGACACTTCCTTGCTAGGAAATAGCGTCTGCAGATGTCTAGGTATCGTTGCGATAGAGTTCTAATGCTTCACAAAACGCAATATCGCGTCTCATTTCTATGTTTCATGGTAAGATATAACATGATTTGCGAAGTGTTATGCATTCCTCGTCTACGATTCAAATGAATGTGAATGCGATACTTCCTCGCTAGGAAATAGCGTTTGCAGATGTCTACGCATCGTTGCAATAGCTTTCTAATGCTTCTTAAAACGCGATATCGCATCTCATTTCTATGTTTCAAGGTAAGATATAATATGATTTGCGAAGTGTCATGTATTCCTCGTCTACACTTCAAATGAATGTGACTGCGATATTTCCTCGCTAGGAATTAGCGTTTGCAGATGTCTACGTATCGTAGCAATAGCTTTCTAATGCTTCTTAAAACGCGATATCGCATCTCATTTCTATGTTTCATGGTAAGATGTAATATGATTTGCGAAGTGTTAAGTATTCCTCCTCTACACTTCAAATGAATGTAAGTGCGACACTTCCTTGCAAGGAAATAGCGTTTGCTGATGTCTACGTATCGAAGAAACAGAGTTCAAATGCTTCTTAAAACGAGATATTGCATCTCATATCTATGTTTCATAATAAGATATAATATTCATTGCGAAGTGTTATGCATTCCTCGTCTACACTTCAAATGAATGTAAATGTGACACTTCCTTGCAAGGAAATAGCGTTTGCAGATGTCTACGTATCGGAGCAATAGAATTCTAATGCTTCTTAAAACGCGATATCGCATCTCATTTCAATGTTTCATGGTAAGATATACTATGATTTGCGAAGTGTCATGTATTCCTCGTCTACACTTCAAATGAATGTAAATGCGAGACTTCCTTGCTAGGAAATAGCGCCTGCAGATGTCTAGGTATCGTAGCAATAGTGTTCTAATGCTTCTTAAGACGCGATGTCGCATCTCATTTCTATGTTTCATGGTAAGATATAATATGATTTGCGAAGTGTTATGTATTCCTCGTCTACACATCAAATGAACGTAAATGCAACACTTCCTTGCAAGGAAATAGCGTTTGCAGGTATCTACCTATCGTAGCAATAGAATTCTAATGCATCTTAAAACGCGATATCGCATCTCATTTCTATGTTTCATGGTAAGATATAATATGATTTGAGAAGTGTCATGTATTCCTCGTCTACACTTCAAATGAATGTAAATGCGACACTACCTTGCAAGGAAATAGCGTTTGCAGATGTCTACGTATCGAAGCAGAAGAGTTCAAATGCTTCTTAAAACGAGATATTGCATCACATATCTATGTTTCATGATAAGATATATTATTCATTGCGAAGTGTTATGCATTCTACGTCTACGATTCAAATGAACGTAAATGAGACACTTCCTTGCTAGGAAATAGCGTCTGCAGATGTCTAGGTATCGTTGCAATAGAGTTCTAATGCTTCTTAAAACGCGATATCGCATCTCATTTCTATGTTTCATCGTAAGATATTATATGATTTGCGAAGTGTTATGTATTCCTCGTCTACACTTCAAATGAATGTAAATGCCACACTTCCTTGCAAGGAAATGGCGTCTGCAGATGTCTACGTATCGTAGCAATAGGGTTCTTATGATACTTAAAACGCGATATCGCATCTCATTTCTATGTTTCATGGTAAGATATAATATGATTTGCGTAGTGTTATGTGCTCCTCGTCTACACTTCAAATGATTGTAAATACGACACTTCCTTGCAAGGAGATAGCGTCTGCAGATGTCTACGAAATCGTAGCAATAGAGTTCTAATGCTTCTTAAAACGCGATATCGCATCTCATTTCTATGTTTCATGGTAAGATATAATATGATTTGCGAAGTGTTATGTATTCCTCGTCTACACTTCAAATGAACGTAAATGCGACACTTCCTTGCAAAGAAATAGCGTTTGCAGATGGCAACGTATCGTAGCAATAGATTTCTAATGCTTTTTAAAACGCGATATCGCATCTCATTTCTATGTTTCATGGTAAGATATAATATGATTTGCGAAGTGTTATGTATTCCTCGTCTACACTTCAAATGAATGTAAATGCGACACTTCCTTGCTAGGAAAATAGCGTCTGCAGATGTCTAGGTATCGTAGCGATAGGGTTCTAATGCTTCTCAAAACGCAATATCGCATCTCATTTCTATGTTTCATGGTAAGATATAATATGATTTGCGAAGTGTTATGTATTCCTCGTCTACACTTCAAATGAATGTGAATGCGATACTTCCTCGCTAGGAAATAGCGTTTGCAGATGTCTACGTATCGTTGCAATAGCTTTCTAATGCTTCTTAAAACGCGATATCGCATCTCATTACTAATGTTTCATGGTACTATATAATATGATTTGCGAAGTGTCATGTATTCCTCGTCTACATTTCAAATGAATGTGACTGCGATATTTCCTCGCTAGGAAATAGCGTTTGCAGATGTCTACGTATCGTAGCAATAGCTTCTAATGCTTCTTAAAACGCGATATCGCATCTCATTTCTATGTTTCATTGTAAGATGAAATATGATTTGCGAAGTGTTATGTATTCCTCCTCTACACTTCAAATGAATGTAAGTGCGACACTTCCGTGCAAGGAAATAGCATTTGCTGAATGTCTACGTATCGAAGAAATAGAGTTCAAATGCTTCTTAAAACGAGATATTGCATCTCATATCTATGTTTCATGATAAGATATAATATTCATTGCGAAGTGTTATGCATTCCTCGTCTATGATTCAAATGAAAGTAAATGCGACACTTCCTTTTAGGAAATAGCGTCTGCAGATGTCTAGGTATCGTAGCAATAGAGTTCTAATGCTTCCTAAAACGCGATATCGCATCTCATTTCTACGTTTCATGGTAAGATGTAATATGATTTGCGAAGTGTTATGTATTCGTCGTCTACACTTCAAATGAATGTAAATGTGACACTTCCTTGCAAGGAAATAGCGTCTGCAGATGTCTAGGTATCGTAGCGATAGGGTTTTAATGCTTCTCAAAACGCAATATCGCATCTCATTTCTATGTTTCATGGTAAGATATAATATGATTTGCGAAGTGTCATGTATTCCTCGTCTACACTTCAAATGAATGTAAATGCGACACTTCCTTGCAAGGAAATAGCGTTTGCAGATGTCTGCCTATCGTAGCAATAGAGTTCTAATGCTTCTTAAAACGCAATATCGCATCTCATTTCTACGTTTCATGGTAAGATGTAATATGATTTGCGAAGTGTTATGTATTCGTCGTCTACACTTCAAATGAATGTAAATGCGACGCTTCCTTGCTAGGAAATAGCGTCTGCAGATGTCTAGGTATCGTAGCGATAGGGTTCTAATGCTTCTCAAAACGCAATAACGCATCTCATTTCTATGTTTCATGGTAAGATATAATATGATTTGCGAAGTGTTATGTATTTCCTCGTCTACACTTCAAATGAATGTGAATGCGATACTTCCTCGCTAGGAAATAGCGTTTGCAGATGTCTACGTATCGTTGCAATAGCTTTCTAACGCTTCTTAAAACGCGATATCGCATCTCATTTCTATGTTTCATGGTACTATATAATATGATTTGCGAAGTGTCATGTATTCCTCGTCTACATTTCAAATGAATGTGACTGCGATATTTCCTCGCTAGGAAATAGCGTTTGCAGATGTCTACGTATCGTAGCAATAGCTTTCTAACGCTTCTTAAAGCGCGATATCGCATCTCATTTCTATGTTTCATTGTAAGATGTAATATGATTTGCGAAGTGTTATGTATTCCTCCTCTACACTTAAAATGAATGTAAGTGCGACACTTCCTTGCAAGGAAATAGCATTTGCAGATGTCTACGTATCGAAGAAATAGAGTTCAAATGCTTCTTAAAACGAGATATTGCATCTCATATCTATGTTTCATGATAAGATATAATATTCATTGCGAAGTGTTATGCATTCCTCGTCTACGATTCAAATGAAAGTAAATGCGACACTTCCTTTTAGGAAATAGGGTCTGCAGATGTCTAGGTATCGTAGCAATAGAGTTCTAATGCTTCCTAAAACGCGATATCGCATCTCATTTCTACGTTTCATGGTAGGATGTAATATGATTTGCGGAGTGTTATGTATTCGTCGTCTACACTTCAAATGAATGTAAATGTGACACTTCCTTGCAAGGAAATAGCGTTTGCAGATGTCTACGTATCGGAGCAATAGAGTTCTAATGCTTCTTAAAATGCGATATCGCATCTCATTTCTATGTTTCATGGTAAGATATAATATAATTTGCGAAGTGTCACGTATTCCTCGTCTACACTCCAAATGAATGTAAATGCGAGACATCCTTGCTAGGAATTAGCGTCTGCAGATGTCTAGGTATCGTAGCAATAGTGTTCTAATGCTTCTTAAGACGCGATGTCGCATCTCATTTCTATGTTTCATGGTAAGATATAATATGATTTGCGAAGTGTTATGTATTCCTCGTCTACACTTCAAATGAATGTAAATTGCGACACCTCCTTGCAAGGAAATAGCGTCTGCAGATGTCTACGTATCGTAGCAATAGGGTTCTTATGATTCTTAAAACGCGATATCGCATCTCATTTCTTCAGACGAGGAATGCATAATACTTCGCAATGAATATTATATCTTATCATGAAACTTAGATATGAGATGGAATATCCTGTTTTAAGAAGCATTTTGAACTCTATTGCTTCGATACGTAGGCATCTGCAAACGCTATTTCCTTGCAAGCAAGTGTCGCATTTTACATTCATTTGAAGTGTGGACGAGGAATACATAACACCTTCGCAAATCATATTATATCTTACCATGAAGCATAGGAATGAGATGCGATATCGCGTTTTAAGAAGCATAGGAATTTCTACTGCTACGATACGCTAGACATCTTCAAACGCTATTTCCTTGCAAGGAAGTGTCGCATTTACATTCATTTGAAGTGTAGGCGAGGAATACATAACACTCCTCAAATTATATAATATCTTTCCATGAAACATAGAAATGAGATGCGATATCGCGTTTTAAGAAGCATTAGAACTCTACTGCTACGATACCTAGACATCTGCAGACGCTATTTCCTAGCAAGGAAGTGTCGCATTTACATTCATTTCAAGTGTAGGCGAGGAATACATAACACTCCTCAAATTATATAATATCTTTCCATGAAACATAGAAATGAGATGCGATATCGCGTTTTAAGAAGCATTAGAAATCTATTGCTACGATACGTAGACATCTGCAAACGCTATTTCTTTGCAAGGAAGTGTCGCATTTACATTCATTTGAAGTGTAGACGAGGAAGACATAACACTTCGCAAATCATATTATAATCTTACCATGAATCATAGATGAGATGCGATATCGCGTTTTAAGAAGCATTAGAAACTCTACTGCTACGATAGGTAGACATCTGCAAACGCACTTTCCTTGCAAGGAAGTGTCCAATTAACATTCATATGAGGTGTAGACGAGGAATACATAACACTTCGCAAATCATATTATATCTTATCATGAAACCAAAACCAAATGAATGTAAATGCGACACTTCCTTGCAAGGAAATAGCGTTTGCAGATGTCTGCCTATCGTAGCAATAGAGTTCTAAATGCTTCTTAAACGCAATATCGCATCTCATTTCTACGTTTCATGGTAAGATGTAATATGATTTGCGAAGTGTTATGTATTCGCCGTCTACACTTCAAATGAATGTAAATGCGACGCTTCCTTGCTAGGAAATAGCGTCTGCAGATGTCTAGGTATCGTAGCGATAGGGTTCTAATGCTTCTCAAAACGCAATATCGCATCTCATTTCTATGTTTCATGGTAAGATATAATATGATTTGCGAAGTGTTATGTAATCCTCGTCTACACTTCAAATGAATGTGAATGCGATACTTCCTCGCTAGGAAATAGCGTTTGCAGATGTCTACGTATCGTTGCAATAGCTTTCTAACGCTTCTTAAAACGCGATATCGCATCTCATTTCTATGTTTCATGGTACTATATAATATGATTTGCGAAGTGTCATGTATTCCTCGTCTACATTTCAAATGAATGTGACTGCGATATTTCCTCGCTAGGAAATAGCGTTTGCAGATGTCTACGTATCGTAGCAATAGCTTTCTAATGCTTCTTAAAACGCGATATCGCATCTCATTTCTATGTTTCATTGTAAGATGTTATATGATTTGCGAAGTGTTATGTATTCCTCCTCTACACTTCAAATGAATGTAAGTGCGACACTTCCTTGCAAGGAAATAGCATTTGCTGATGTCTACGTATCGAAGAAATAGAGTTCAAATGCTTCTTAAAACGAGATATTGCATCTCATATCTTTGTTTCATGGTAAGATGTAATATGATTTGCGAAGTGTTATGTATTCCTCCTCTACACTTCAAATGAATGTAAGTGCGACACTTCCTTGCAAGGAAATAGTGTTTGCTGATGTCTACGTATCGAAGAAATAGAGTTCAAATGCTTCTTAAAACGAGATATTGCATCTCATATCTATGTTTCATGATAAGATATAATATTATTGCGAAGTGTTATGCATTCCTCGTCTACGATTCAAATGAAAGTAAATGCGACACTTCCTTGTTAGGAAATAGCGTCTGCAGATGTCTAGGTATCGTAGCAATAGAGTTCTAAAGCTTCCTAAAACGCGATATCGCATCTCATTTCTACGTTTCATGGTAAGATGTAATATGATTTGCGAAGTGTTATGTATTCGTCGTATACACTTCAAATGAATGTAAATGTGACACTTCCGTGCAAGGAAATAGCGTTTGCAGATGTCTACGTATCGGAGCAACAGAATTCTAATGCTTCTTAAAACGCGATATCGCATCTCATTTCTATGTTTCATGGTAAGATATAATATGATTTGCGAAGTGTCATGTATTCCTCGTCTACACTTCAAATGAATGTAAATGCGACACTTCCTTGCTAGGAAATGGCGTCTGCAGATGTCTACGTATCGTAACAGTAGAGTTCTTATGATTCTTAAAACGCGATATCGCATCTCATTTCTATGTTTCATGGTAAGATATAATATGATTTGCGAAGTGTCATGTATTCCTCGTCTACACTTCAAATGAATGTAAATGCGAGACTTCCTTGCTAGGAAATAGCGTCTGCAGATGTCTAGGTATCGTAGCAATAGTCTTCTAATGCTTCTTAAGACGCGATGTCGCATCTCATTTCTATGTTCCATGGTGAGATATAATATGATTTGCGAAGTGTCATGTATTCCTCGTCTACACTTCAAATGAATGTAAATGCTACACTTCCTTGCTAGGAAATAGCGTCTGCAGAATTCTAGGTATCGTAGCAATAGAGTTCAAATGCTTCTTAAAACGAGATATTGCATCTCATATCTATGTTTTTGATAAGATATAATATTCATTGCGAAGTGTTATGCGGTCCTCATCTATGATTCAAATGACTGTAAATGCGACACTTCCTTGCTAGGAAATAGCGTCTGCAGATGTCTAGGTATCGTTGCGATAGAGTTCTAATGCTTCACAAAACGCAATATCGCATCTCATTTCTATGTTTCATGGTAAGATATAACATGATTTGCGAAGTGTTATGCATTCCTCGTCTACGATTCAAATGAATGTGAATGCGATACTTCCTCGCTAGGAAATAGCGTTTGCAGATGTCTACGCATCGTTGCAATAGCTTTCTAATGCTTCTTAAAACGCGATATCGCATCTCATTTCTATGTTTCATGGTAAGATATAATATGATTTGCGAAGTGTTATGTATTCCTCGTCTACACTTCAAATGAGTGTAAATGCGACGCTTCCTTGCTAGGAAATAGCGTCTGCATATGTCTAGGTATCGTAGCAATAGAGTTCAAATGCTTCTTAAAACGAGATATAGCATCTCATATCTATGTTTCATGATAAGATATAATATTCATTGCGAAGTGTTATGCATTCCGCGTCTACGATTCAAATGAATGTAAATGGGACACTTCCTTGCAAGGAAATAGCGTTTGCAGATGTCTACGTATCGTAGCAACGGAGTTCTTATGATTCTTAAAACGCGATATCGCATCTCATTTCTATGTTTCATGGTAAGATATAATATGATTTGCGAAGTGTTATGTATTCCTCGTCTACACTTCAAATGAATGTAAATGCGACACTTGCTTGCAAGGAAATAGCGTTTGCAGATATCTACGTATCGTAACAATAGAGTTCATATGATTCTTAAAACGCGAAATCGCATCTCATTTCTATGTTTCATGGTAAGATATAATATGATTTGCGAAGTGTCATGTAATCCTCGTCTACACTTCAAATGAATGTAAATGCGACACTTCCTTGCTAGGAAATAGCGTCTGCAGATGTCTAGGTATCGTAGCAATAGAGTTCAAATGCTTCTTAAAAGGCGATATCGCATCTCATTTCTATGTTTCATGGTAAGATATAACATGATTTGCGATGTGTTATGTATTCCTCGTCTACACTTCAAATGAATGTAAATGCGAAATTTCCTTGCAAAGAAATAGCGTTTGCAGATGTCAACGTATCGTAGCAATAGATTTCTAATGCTTCTTAAAACGCGTTATCGCATCTCATTTCTATGTTTCATGGTAAGATATAATATGATTTGCGAAGTGTTATGTATTCCTCGTCTACACTTCAAATGAATGTAAATGCGACGCTTCCTTGCTAGGAAATAGCGTCTGCAGATGTCTAGGTATCGTAGCGATAGGGTTCTAATGCTTCTCAAAACGCAATATCGCATCTCATTTCTATGTTTCATGGTAAGATATAATATGATTTGCGAAGTGTTATGTATTCCTCGTCTACACTTCAAATGAATGTGAATGCGATACTTCCTCGCTAGGAAATAGCGTTTGCAGATGTCTACGTATCGTTGCAATAGCTTTCTAACGCTTCTTAAAACGCGATATCGCATCTCATTTCTATGTTTCATGGTACTATATAATATGATTTGCGAAGTGTCATGTATTCCTCGTCTACATTTCAAATGAATGTGACTGCGATATTTCCTCGCTAGGAAATAGCGTTTGCAGATGTCTACGTATCGTAGCAATAGCTTTCTAATGCTTCTTAAAACGCGATATCGCATCTCATTTCTATGTTTCATTGTAAGATGTAATATGATTTGCGAAGTGTTATGTATTCCTCCTCTACACTTCAAATGAATGTAAGTGCGACACTTCCTTGCATGGAAATAGCATTTGCTGATGTCTACGTATCGAAGAAATAGAGTTCAAATGCTTCTTAAAATGAGATATTGCATCTCATATCTATGTTTCATGATAAGATATAATATTCATTGCGAAGTGTTATGCATTCCTCGTCTACGATTCAAATGAAAGTAAATGCGACACTTCCTTTTAGGAAATAGCGTCTGCAGATGTCTAGGTATCGTAGCAATAGAGTTCTAATGCTTCCTAAAACGCGATATCGCATCTCATTTCTATGTTTCATGGTAAGATATAATATGATTTGCGAAGTGTCATGTATTCCTCGTCTACACTTCAAATGAATGTAAATGCGAGACTTCCTTGCTAGGAAATAGCGTCTGCAGATGTCTAGGTATCGTAGCAATAGTCTTCTAATGCTTCTTAAGACGCGATGTCGCATCTCATTTCTATGTTCCATGGTGAGATATAATATGATTTGCGAAGTGTCATGTATTCCTCGTCTACACTTCAAATGAATGTAAATGCGACTCTTCCTTGCTAGGAAATAGCGTCTGCAGAATTCTAGGTATCGTAGCAATAGAGTTCAAATGCTTCTTAAAACGAGATATTGCATCTCATATCTATGTTTTTGATAAGATATAATATTCATTGCGAAGTGTTATGCGGTCCTCATCTATGATTCAAATGACTGTAAATGCGACACTTCCTTGCTAGGAAATAGCGTCTGCAGATGTCTAGGTATCGTTGCGATAGAGTTCTAATGCTTCACAAAACGCAATATCGCGTCTCATTTCTATGTTTCATGGTAAGATATAACATGATTTGCGAAGTGTTATGCATTCCTCGTCTACGATTCAAATGAATGTGAATGCGATACTTCCTCGCTAGGAAATAGCGTTTGCAGATGTCTACGCATCGTTGCAATAGCTTTCTAATGCTTCTTAAAACGCGATATCGCATCTCATTTCTATGTTTCAAGGTAAGATATAATATGATTTGCGAAGTGTCATGTATTCCTCGTCTACACTTCAAATGAATGTGACTGCGATATTTCCTCGCTAGGAATTAGCGTTTGCAGATGTCTACGTATCGTAGCAATAGCTTTCTAATGCTTCTTAAAACGCGATATCGCATCTCATTTCTATGTTTCATGGTAAGATGTAATATGATTTGCGAAGTGTTAAGTATTCCTCCTCTACACTTCAAATGAATGTAAGTGCGACACTTCCTTGCAAGGAAATAGCGTTTGCTGATGTCTACGTATCGAAGAAACAGAGTTCAAATGCTTCTTAAAACGAGATATTGCATCTCATATCTATGTTTCATAATAAGATATAATATTCATTGCGAAGTGTTATGCATTCCTCGTCTACACTTCAAATGAATGTAAATGTGACACTTCCTTGCAAGGAAATAGCGTTTGCAGATGTCTACGTATCGGAGCAATAGAATTCTAATGCTTCTTAAAACGCGATATCGCATCTCATTTCAATGTTTCATGGTAAGATATACTATGATTTGCGAAGTGTCATGTATTCCTCGTCTACACTTCAAATGAATGTAAATGCGAGACTTCCTTGCTAGGAAATAGCGCCTGCAGATGTCTAGGTATCGTAGCAATAGTGTTCTAATGCTTCTTAAGACGCGATGTCGCATCTCATTTCTATGTTTCATGGTAAGATATAATATGATTTGCGAAGTGTTATGTATTCCTCGTCTACACATCAAATGAACGTAAATGCAACACTTCCTTGCAAGGAAATAGCGTTTGCAGGTATCTACCTATCGTAGCAATAGAATTCTAATGCATCTTAAAACGCGATATCGCATCTCATTTCTATGTTTCATGGTAAGATATAATATGATTTGAGAAGTGTCATGTATTCCTCGTCTACACTTCAAATGAATGTAAATGCGACACTACCTTGCAAGGAAATAGCGTTTGCAGATGTCTACGTATCGAAGCAGAAGAGTTCAAATGCTTCTTAAAACGAGATATTGCATCACATATCTATGTTTCATGATAAGATATATTATTCATTGCGAAGTGTTATGCATTCTACGTCTACGATTCAAATGAACGTAAATGAGACACTTCCTTGCTAGGAAATAGCGTCTGCAGATGTCTAGGTATCGTTGCAATAGAGTTCTAATGCTTCTTAAAACGCGATATCGCATCTCATTTCTATGTTTCATCGTAAGATATTATATGATTTGCGAAGTGTTATGTATTCCTTGTCTACACTTCAAATGAATGTAAATGCCACACTTCCTTGCAAGGAAATGGCGTCTGCAGATGTCTACGTATCGTAGCAATAGGGTTCTTATGATACTTAAAACGCGATATCGCATCTCATTTCTATGTTTCATGGTAAGATATAATATGATTTGCGTAGTGTTATGTGCTCCTCGTCTACACTTCAAATGATTGTAAATACGACACTTCCTTGCAAGGAGATAGCGTCTGCAGATGTCTACGAAATCGTAGCAATAGAGTTCTAATGCTTCTTAAAACGCGATATCGCATCTCATTTCTATGTTTCATGGTAAGATATAATATGATTTGCGAAGTGTTATGTATTCCTCGTCTACACTTCAAATGAACGTAAATGCGACACTTCCTTGCAAAGAAATAGCGTTTGCAGATGGCAACGTATCGTAGCAATAGATTTCTAATGCTTTTTAAAACGCGATATCGCATCTCATTTCTATGTTTCATGGTAAGATATAATATGATTTGCGAAGTGTTATGTATTCCTCGTCTACACTTCAAATGAATGTAAATGCGACACTTCCTTGCTAGGAAATAGCGTCTGCAGCTGTCTAGGTATCGTAGCGATAGGGTTCTAATGCTTCTCAAAACGCAATATCGCATCTCATTTCTATGTTTCATGGTAAGATATAATATGATTTGCGAAGTGTTATGTATTCCTCGTCTACACTTCAAATGAATGTAAATGCGACACTTCCTTGCAAGGAAATAGCGTTTGCAGATGTCTGCCTATCGTAGCAATAGAGTTCTAATGCTTCTTAAAACGCAATATCGCATCTCATTTCTACGTTTCATGGTAAGATGTAATATGATTTGCGAAGTGTTATGTATTCGCCGTCTACACTTCAAATGAATGTAAATGCGACGCTTCCTTGCTAGGAAATAGCGTCTGCAGATGTCTAGGTATCGTAGCGATAGGGTTCTAATGCTTCTCAAAACGCAATATCGCATCTCATTTCTATGTTTCATGGTAAGATATAATATGATTTGCGAAGTGTTATG
Organism: Xylocopa sonorina; assembly: GCF_050948175.1. Taxonomy (NCBI): domain Eukaryota; kingdom Metazoa; phylum Arthropoda; class Insecta; order Hymenoptera; family Apidae; genus Xylocopa; species Xylocopa sonorina. The sequence goes on from NW_027490164.1 coordinate 1,060,631, forward strand.
TATTCCTCGTCTACACTTCAAATGAGTGTGAATGCGATACTTCCTCGCTAGGAAATAGCGTTTGCAGATGTCTACGTATCGTTGCAATAGCTTTCTAACGCTTCTTAAAACGCGATATCGCATCTCATTTCTATGTTTCATGGTACTATATAATATGATTTGCGAAGTGTCATGTATTCCTCGTCTACATTTCAAATGAATGTGACTGCGATATTTCCTCGCTAGGAAATAGCGTTTGCAGATGTCTACGTATCGTAGCAATAGCTTTCTAATGCTTCTTAAAACGCGATATCGCATCTCATTTCTATGTTTCATTGTAAGATGTAATATGATTTGCGAAGTGTTATGTATTCCTCCTCTACACTTCAAATGAATGTAAGTGCGACACTTCCTTGCAAGGAAATAGCATTTGCTGATGTCTACGTATCGAAGAAATAGAGTTCAAATGCTTCTTAAAACGAGATATTGCATCTCATATCTTTGTTTCATGGTAAGATGTAATATGATTTGCGAAGTGTTATGTATTCCTCCTCTACACTTCAAATGAATGTAAGTGCGACACTTCCTTGCAAGGAAATAGTGTTTGCTGATGTCTACGTATCGAAGAAATAGAGTTAAAATGCTTCTTAAAACGAGATATTGCATCTCATATCTATGTTTCATGATAAGATATAATATTCATTGCGAAGTGTTATGCATTCCTCGTCTACGATTCAAATGAAAGTAAATGCGACACTTCCTTGTTAGGAAATAGCGTCTGCAGATGTCTAGGTATCGTAGCAATAGAGTTCTAAAGCTTCCTAAAACGCGATATCGCATCTCATTTCTACGTTTCATGGTAAGATGTAATATGATTTGCGAAGTGTTATGTATTCGTCGTATACACTTCAAATGAATGTAAATGTGACACTTCCGTGCAAGGAAATAGCGTTTGCAGATGTCTACGTATCGGAGCAACAGAATTCTAATGCTTCTTAAAACGCGATATCGCATCTCATTTCTATGTTTCATGGTAAGATATAATATGATTTGCGAAGTGTCATGTATTCCTCGTCTACACTTCAAATGAATGTAAATGCGACACTTCCTTGCTAGGAAATGGCGTCTGCAGATGTCTACGTATCGTAACAGTAGAGTTCTTATGATTCTTAAAACGCGATATCGCATCTCATTTCTATGTTTCATGGTAAGATATAATATGATTTGCGAAGTGTCATGTATTCCTCGTCTACACTTCAAATGAATGTAAATGCGAGACTTCCTTGCTAGGAAATAGCGTCTGCAGATGTCTAGGTATCGTAGCAATAGTCTTCTAATGCTTCTTAAGACGCGATGTCGCATCTCATTTCTATGTTCCATGGTGAGATATAATATGATTTGCGAAGTGTCATGTATTCCTCGTCTACACTTCAAATGAATGTAAATGCGACACTTCCTTGCTAGGAAATAGCGTCTGCAGAATTCTAGGTATCGTAGCAATAGAGTTCAAATGCTTCTTAAAACGAGATATTGCATCTCATATCTATGTTTTTGATAAGATATAATATTCATTGCGAAGTGTTATGCGGTCCTCATCTATGATTCAAATGACTGTAAATGCGACACTTCCTTGCTAGGAAATAGCGTCTGCAGATGTCTAGGTATCGTTGCGATAGAGTTCTAATGCTTCACAAAACGCAATATCGCATCTCATTTCTATGTTTCATGGTAAGATATAACATGATTTGCGAAGTGTTATGCATTCCTCGTCTACGATTCAAATGAATGTGAATGCGATACTTCCTCGCTAGGAAATAGCGTTTGCAGATGTCTACGCATCGTTGCAATAGCTTTCTAATGCTTCTTAAAACGCGATATCGCATCTCATTTCTATGTTTCAAGGTAAGATATAAAATGATTTGCGAAGTGTCATGTATTCCTCGTCTACACTTCAAATGAATGTGACTGCGATATTTCCTCGCTAGGAATTAGCGTTTGCAGATGTCTACGTATCGTAGCAATAGCTTTCTAATGCTTCTTAAAACGCGATATCGCATCTCATTTCTATGTTTCATGGTAAGATGTAATATGATTTGCGAAGTGTTAAGTATTCCTCCTCTACACTTCAAATGAATGTAAGTGCGACTCTTCCTTGCAAGGAAATAGCGTTTGCTGATGTCTACGTATCGAAGAAACAGAGTTCAAATGCTTCTTAAAACGAGATATTGCATCTCATATCTATGTTTCATAATAAGATATAATATTCATTGCGAAGTGTTATGCATTCCTCGTCTACACTTCAAATGAATGTAAATGTGACACTTCCTTGCAAGGAAATAGCGTTTGCAGATGTCTACGTATCGGAGCAATAGAATTCTAATGCTTCTTAAAACGCGATATCGCATCTCATTTCAATGTTTCATGGTAAGATATAATATGATTTGTGAAGTGTCATGTATTCCTCGTCTACACTTCAAATGAATGTAAATGCGAGACTTCCTTGCTAGGAAATAGCGCCTGCAGATGTCTAGGTATCGTAGCAATAGTGTTCTAATGCTTCTTAAGACGCGATGTCGCATCTCATTTCTATGTTTCATGGTAAGATATAATATGATTTGCGAAGTGTCATGTATTCCTCGTCTACACTTCAATTGAATGTAAATGCGACACTTCCTTGCTAGGAAATAGCGTCTGCAGATGTCTGCCTATCGTAGCAATAGAGTTCTTATACTTCTTAAAACGCGATATCGCATCTCATTTCTATGTTTCATGGTAAGATGTAATATGATTTGCGAAGTGTTATGCATTCCGCGTCTACGATTCAATTGAATGTAAGTGCGACACTTCCTTGCTAGGAAATAGCGCCTGCAGATGTCTAGGTATGGTAGCAATAGAGTTCTAATGCTTCTTAAAACGCGATAACGCATCTCATTTCTGTGTTTCATAGTAAGATATAATATGATTTGCGAAGTTTCATGTATTCCTCGTCTACACTTCAAATGAATGTAAATGCGACACTTCCTTGCTAGGAAATAGCGTCTGCAGAATTCTAGGTATCGTAGCAATAGAGTTCAAATGCTTCTTAAAACGAGATATTGCATCTCATATCTATGTTTCATGATAAGATATACTATTCATTGCGAAGTGTTATGCGTTCCTCATCTATGATTCAAATGAATGTAAATGCGACACTTCCTTGCTAGGAAATAGCGTCTGCAGATGTCTAGGTATCGTAGCGATAGATTTCTAATGCTTCTCAAAACGCAATATCGCATCTCATTTCTATGTTTCATGGTAAGATATAACATGATTTGCGAAGTGTTATGTATTCTTCGTCTACACTTCAAATGAATGTGAATGCGACACCTACTTGGAAGGAAATAGCGTTTGCAGATGTCTACGTATCGTAGCAATAGATTTCTAATGCTTCTTAAAACGCGATATCGCATCTCATTTCTATGTTTCATGGTAAGATATAATATGATTTGCGAAGTGTCATGTATTCCTCGTCTACACCCCAAATGAATGTAAATGCGACACATCCTTGCTAGGAAATAGCGTCTGCAGATGTATAGGTATCGTAGCAATAGAGTTCAAATGCTTCTTAAAACGAGATATAGCATCTCATATCTACGTTTCATGATAAGATATAATATTCATTGCGAAGTGCTATGCATTCCTCGTATACGATTCAAATGAATGTAAATGCGACACTTCCTTGCAAGGAAATAGCGTTTGCAGATGTCTACGTATCGGAGCAATAGAGTTCTAATGCTTCTTAAAATGCGATATCGCATCTCATTTCTATGTTTCATGGTAAGATATAATATAATTTGCGAAGTGTCACGTATTCCTCGTCTACACTCCAAATGAATGTAAATGCGAGACTTCCTTGCTAGGAATTAGCGTCTGCAGATGTCTAGGTATCGTAGCAATAGTGTTCTAATGCTTCTTAAGACGCGATGTCGCATCTCATTTCTATGTTTCATGGTAAGATATAATATGATTTGCGAAGTGTTATGTATTCCTCGTCTACACTTCAAATGAATGTAAATGCGACACCTCCTTGAAAGGAAATAGCGTCTGCAGATGTCTACGTATCGAAGAAACAGAGTTCAAATGCTTCTTAAAACGAGATATTGCATCTCATATCTATGTTTCATAATAAGATATAATATTCATTGCGAAGTGTTATGCATTCCTCGTCTACACTTCAAATGAATGTAAATGTGACACTTCCTTGCTAGGAAATAGCGTCTGCAGATGTCTAGGTATCGCAGCAATAGAGTTCTTATGATTCTTAAAACGCGATATCGCATCTCATTTCTGTGTTTCATAGTAAGATATAATATGATTTGCGAAGTATCATGTATTCCTCGTCTACATTTCAAATGAATGTGACTGCCATATTTCCTCGCTAGGAAATAGCGTTTGCAGATGTCTACGTATCGTAGCAATAGCTTTCTAATGCTTCTTAAAACGCGATATCGCATCTCATTTCTATGTTTCATTGTAAGATGTAATATGATTTGCGAAGTGTTATGTATTCCTCGTCTACATTTCAAATGAACGTAAATGCGACACTTCCTTGCAAGGAAATAGCGTTTGCAGGTGTCTACCTATCGTAGCAATAGTATTGTAATGCATCTTAAAACGCGATATCGCATCTCATTTCTATGTTTCATGGTAAGATATAATATGATTTGCGAAGTGTCATGTATTCCTCGTCTACACTTCAAATGAATGTAAATGCGACACTTCGTTGCTAGGAAATAGCGTCTGCAGATGTCTAGGTATCGTAGCAATAGAGTTCTAATGCTTCTTAAAACGCGATATCGCGTCTCATTTCTATGTTTCATGGTAAGATATAACATGATTTGCGATGTGTTATGTATTCCTCGTCTACACTTCAAATGAATGTAAATGCGAAATTTCCTTGCAAAGAAATAGCGTTTGCAGATGTCAACGTATCGTAGCAATTGATTTCTAATGCTTCTTAAAACGCGATATCGCATCTCATTTCTATGTTTCATGGTAAGATATAATATGATTTGCGAAGTGTTATGTATTCCTCGTCTACACTTCAAATGAATGTAAATGCGACACTTCCTTGCTAGGAAATAGCGTCTGCAGATGTCTAGGTATCGTAGCGATAGGGTTCTAATGCTTCTCAAAACGCAATATCGCATCTCATTTCTATGTTTCATGGTAAGATATAATATGATTTGCGAAGTGTTATGTATTCCTCGTCTACACTTCAAATGAATGTGAATGCGATACTTCCTCGCTAGGAAATAGCGTTTGCAGATGTCTACGTATCGTTGCAATAGCTTTCTAACGCTTCTTAAAACGCGATATCGCATCTCATTTCTATGTTTCATGGTAAGATATAATATGATTTGCGAAGTGTCATGTATTCCTCGTCTACACTTCAAATGAATGTGACTGCGATATTTCCTCGCTAGGAATTAGCGTTTGCAGATGTCTACGTATCGTAGCAATAGCTTTCTAATGCTTCTTAAAACGCGATATCGCATCTCATTTCTATGTTTCATGGTAAGATGTAATATGATTTGCGAAGTGTTATGTATTCCTCCTCTACACTTCAAATGAATGTAAGTGCGATACTTCCTTGCAAGGAAATAGCGTTTGCTGATGTCTACGTATTGAAGAAACAGAGTCCAAATACTTCTTAAAACGAGATATTGCATCTCATATCTATGTTTCATAATAAGATATAATATTCATTGCGAAGTGTTATGCATTCCTCGTCTACACTTCAAATGAATGTAAATGTGACACTTCCTTGCAAGGAAATAGCGTTTGCAGATGTCTACGTATCGGAGCAATAGAATTCTAATGCTTCTTAAAGCGCGATATCGCATCTCATTTCAATGTTTCATGGTAAGATATAATATGATTTGCGAAGTGTCATGTAATCCTCGTCTACACTTCAAATGAATGTAAATGCGAGACTTCCTTGCTAGGAAATAGCGCCTGCAGATGTCTAGGTATCGTAGCAATAGTGTTCTAATGCTTCTTAAAACGCGATATCGCATCTCATTTCTATGTTTCATGGTAAGATATAATATGATTTGCGAAGTATTATGTATTCCTCGTCTACACTTCAAATGAATGTAAATGCGACACTTCCTTGCTAGGAAATAGCGTCTGCAGATGTCTAGGTATCGTAGCGATAGGGTTCTAATGCTTCTCAAAACGCAATATCGCATCTCATTTCTATGTTTCATGGTAAGATATAATATGATTTGCGAAGTGTTATGTATTCCTCGTCTACACTTCAAATGAATGTGAATGCGATACTTCCTCGCTAGGAAATAGCGTTTGCAGATGTCTACGTATCGTTGCAATAGCTTTCTAACGCTTCTTAAAACGCGATATCGCATCTCATTTCTATGTTTCATGGTAAGATATAATATGATTTGCGAAGTGTCATGTATTCCTCGTCTACACTTCAAATGAATGTGACTGCGATATTTCCTTGCAAGGAAATAGCGTTTGCTGATGTCTACGTATCGAAGAAACAGAGTTCAAATGCTTCTTAAAACGAGATATTGCATCTCATATCTATGTTTCATAATAAGATATAATATTCATTGCGAAGTGTTATGCATTCCTCGTCTACACTTCAAATGAATGTAAATGTGACACTTCCTTGCTAGGAAATAGCGCCTGCAGATGTCTAGGTATGGTAGCAATAGAGTTCTAATGCTTCTTAAAACGCGATAACGCATCTCATTTCTGTGTTTCATAGTAAGATATAATATGATTTGCGAAGTGTCATGTATTCCTCGTCTACACTTCAAATGAATGTAAATGCGACACTTCCTTGCTAGGAAATAGCGTCTGCAGAATTCTAGGTATCGTAGCAATAGAGTTCAAATACTTCTTAAAACGAGATATTGCATCTCATATCTATGTTTCATGATAAGATATACTATTCATTGCGAAGTGTTATGCGTTCCTCATCTATGATTCAAATGAATGTAAATGCGACACTTCCTTGCTAGGAAATAGCGTCTGCAGATGTCTAGGTATCGTAGCGATAGATTTCTAATGCTTCTCAAAACGCAATATCGCATCTCATTTCTATGTTTCATGGTAAGATATAACATGATTTGCGAAGTGTTATGTATTCTTCGTCTACACTTCAAATGAATGTGAATGCGACACCTCCTTGGAAGGAAATAGCGTTTGCAGATGTCTACGTATCGTAGCAATAGATTTCTAATGCTTCTTAAAACGCGATATCGCATCTCATTTCTATGTTTCATGGTAAGATATAATATGATTTGCGAAGTGTCATGTATTCCTCGTCTACACCCCAAATGAATGTAAATGCGACACATCCTTGCTAGGAAATAGCGTCTGCAGATGTATAGGTATCGTAGCAATAGAGTTCAAATGCTTCTTAAAACGAGATATAGCATCTCATATCTACGTTTCATGATAAGATATAATATTCATTGCGAAGTGTTATGCATTCCTCGTATACGATTCAAATGAATGTAAATGCGACACTTCCTTGCAAGGAAATAGCGTTTGCAGATGTCTACGTATCGGAGCAATAGAGTTCTAATGCTTCTTAAAATGCGATATCGCATCTCATTTCTATGTTTCATGGTAAGATATAATATAATTTGCGAAGTGTCACGTATTCCTCGTCTACACTCCAAATGAATGTAAATGCGAGACTTCCTTGCTAGGAATTAGCGTCTGCAGATGTCTAGGTATCGTAGCAATAGTGTTCTAATGCTTCTTAAGACGCGATGTCGCATCTCATTTCTATGTTTCATGGTAAGATATAATATGATTTGCGAAGTGTTATGTATTCCTCGTCTACACTTCAAATGAATGTAAATGCGACACCTCCTTGCAAGGAAATAGCGTCTGCAGATGTCTAGGTATCGCAGCAATAGAGTTCTTATGATTCTTAAAACGCGATATCGCATCTCATTTCTGTGTTTCATAGTAAGATATAATATGATTTGCGAAGTGTCATGTATTCCTCGTCTACATTTCAAATGAATGTGACTGCCATATTTCCTCGCTAGGAAATAGCGTTTGCAGATGTCTACGTATCGTAGCAATAGCTTTCTAATGCTTCTTAAAACGCGATATCGCATCTCATTTCTATGTTTCATTGTAAGATGTAATATGATTTGCGAAGTGTTATGTATTCCTCGTCTACATTTCAAATGAACGTAAATGCGACACTTCCTTGCAAGGAAATAGCGTTTGCAGGTGTCTACCTATCGTAGCAATAGAATTGTAATGCATCTTAAAACGCGATATCGCATCTCATTTCTATGTTTCATGGTAAGATATAATATGATTTGCGAAGTGTCATGTATTCCTCGTCTACACTTCAAATGAATGTAAATGCGACACTTCGTTGCTAGGAAATAGCGTCTGCAGATGTCTAGGTATCGTAGCAATAGAGTTCTAATGCTTCTTAAAACGCGATATCGCATCTCATTTCTATGTTTCATGGTAAGATATAACATGATTTGCGATGTGTTATGTATTCCTCGTCTACACTTCAAATGAATGTAAATGCGAAATTTCCTTGCAAAGAAATAGCGTTTGCAGATGTCAACGTATCGTAGCAATTGATTTCTAATGCTTCTTAAAACGCGATATCGCATCTCATTTCTATGTTTCATGGTAAGATATAATATGATTTGCGAAGTGTTATGTATTCCTCGTCTACACTTCAAATGAATGTAAATGCGACACTTCCTTGCTAGGAAATAGCGTCTGCAGATGTCTAGGTATCGTAGCGATAGGGTTCTAATGCTTCTCAAAACGCAATATCGCATCTCATTTCTATGTTTCATGGTAAGATATAATATGATTTGCGAAGTGTTATGTATTCCTCGTCTACACTTCAAATGAATGTGAATGCGATACTTCCTCGCTAGGAAATAGCGTTTGCAGATGTCTACGTATCGTTGCAATAGCTTTCTAACGCTTCTTAAAACGCGATATCGCATCTCATTTCTATGTTTCATGGTAAGATATAATATGATTTGCGAAGTGTCATGTATTCCTCGTCTACACTTCAAATGAATGTGACTGCGATATTTCCTCGCTAGGAATTAGCGTTTGCAGATGTCTACGTATCGTAGCAATAGCTTTCTAATGCTTCTTAAAACGCGATATCGCATCTCATTTCTATGTTTCATGGTAAGATGTAATATGATTTGCGAAGTGTTATGTGTTCCTCCTCTACACTTCAAAGGAATGTAAGTGCGATACTTCCTTGCAAGGAAATAGCGTTTGCTGATGTCTACGTATTGAAGAAACAGAGTCCAAATGCTTCTTAAAACGAGATATTGCATCTCATATCTATGTTTCATAATAAGATATAATATTCATTGCGAAGTGTTATGCATTCCTCGTCTACACTTCAAATGAATGTAAATGTGACACTTCCTTGCAAGGAAATAGCGTTTGCAGATGTCTACGTATCGGAGCAATAGAATTCTAATGCTTCTTAAAGCGCGATATCGCATCTCATTTCAATGTTTCATGGTAAGATATAATATGATTTGCGAAGTGTCATGTAATCCTCGTCTACACTTCAAATGAATGTAAATGCGAGACTTCCTTGCTAGGAAATAGCGCCTGCAGATGTCTAGGTATCGTAGCAATAGTGTTCTAATGCTTCTTAAAACGCGATATCGCATCTCATTTCTATGTTTCATGGTAAGATATAATATGATTTGCGAAGTATTATGTATTCCTCGTCTACACTTCAAATGAATGTAAATGCGACACTTCCTTGCTAGGAAATAGCGTCCGCAGATGTCTAGGTATCGTAGCGATAGGGTTCTAATGCTTCTCAAAACGCAATATCGCATCTCATTTCTATGTTTCATGGTAAGATATAATATGATTTGCGAAGTGTTATGTATTCCTCGTCTACACTTCAAATGAATGTGAATGCGATACTTCCTCGCTAGGAAATAGCGTTTGCAGATGTCTACGTATCGTTGCAATAGCTTTCTAACGCTTCTTAAAACGCGATATCGCATCTCATTTCTATGTTTCATGGTAAGTTATAATATGATTTGCGAAGTGTCATGTATCCCTCGTCTACACTTCAAATGAATGTGACTGCGATATTTCCTCGCTAGGAATTAGCGTTTGCAGATGTCTACGTATCGTAGTAATAGCTTTCTAATGCTTCTTAAAACGCGATATCGCATCTCATTTCTATGTTTCATGGTAAGATGTAATATGATTTGCGAAGTGTTATGTATTCCTCCTCTACACTTCAAATGAATGTAAGTGCGACACTTCCTTGCAAGGAAATAGCGTTTGCTGATGTCTACGTATCGAAGAAACAGAGTTCAAATGCTTCTTAAAACGAGATATTGCATCTCATATCTATGTTTCATAATAAGATATAATATTCATTGCGAAGTGTTATGCATTCCTCGTCTACAATTCAAATGAATGTAAATGTGACACTTCCTTGCAAGGAAATAGCGTTTGCAGATGTCTACGTATCGGAGCAACAGAATTCTAATGCTTCTTAAAACGCGATATCGCATCTCATTTCAATGTTTCATGGTAAGATATAATATGATTTGCGAAGTGTCATGTATTCCTCGTCTACACTTCAAATGAATGTAAATGCGAGACTTCCTTGCTAGGAAATAGCGCCTGCAGATGTCTAGGTATCGTAGCAATAGTGTTCTAATACTTCTTAAGACTAGATGTCGCATCTCATTTCTATGTTTCATGGTAAGATATAATATGATTTGCGAAGTGTCATGTATTCCTCGTCTACACTTCAATTGAATGTAAATGCGACACTTCCTTGCTAAGAAATAGCGTCTGCAGATGTCTAGGTATGGTAGCAATAGAGTTCTAATGCTTCTTAAAACGCGATATCGCATCTCATTTCTGTGTTTCATAGTAAGATATAATATGATTTGCGAAGTGTCATGTATTCCTCGTCTACACTTCAAATGAATGTAAATGCGACACTTCCTTGCTAGGAAATAGCGTCTGCAGAATTCTAGGTATCGTAGCAATAGAGTTCAAATGCTTCTTAAAACGAGATATTGCATCTCATATCTATGTTTCATGATAAGATATACTATTCATTGCGAAGTGTTATGCGTTCCTCATCTATGATTCAAATGAATGTAAATGCGACACTTCCTTGCTAGGAAATAGCGTCTGCAGATGTCTAGGTATCGTAGCGATAGAGTTCTAATGCTTCACAAAACGCAATATCGCATCTCATTTCTATGTTTCATGGTAAGATATAACATGATTTGCGAAGTGTTATGCATTCCTCGTCTACGATTCAAATGAATGTGAATGCGATACTTCCTCGCTAGGAAATTGCGTTTGCAGATGTCTACGCATCGTTGCAATAGCTTTCTAATGCTTCTTAAAACGCGATATCGCATCTCATTTCTATGTTTCAAGGTAAGATATAATATGATTTGCGAAGTGTCATGTATTCCTCGTCTACACTTCAAATGAATGTGACTGCGATATTTCCTCGCTAGGAATTAGCGTTTGCAGATGTCTACGTATCGTAGCAATAGCTTTCTAATGCTTCTTAAAACGCGATATCGCATCTCATTTCTATGTTTGATGGTAAGATGTAATATGATTTGCGAAGTGTTATGCATTCCGCGTCTACGATTCAATTGAATGTAAGTGCGACACTTCCTTGCAAGGAAATAGCGTTTGCTGATGTCTACGTATCGAAGAAACAGAGTTCAAATGCTTCTTAAAACGAGATATTGCATCTCATATCTATGTTTCATAATAAGATATAATATTCATTGCGAAGTGTTATGCATTCCTCGTCTACACTTCAAATGAATGTAAATGTGACACTTCCTTGCTAGGAAATAGCGCCTGCAGATGTCTAGGTATGGTAGCAATAGAGTTCTAATGCTTCTTAAAACGCGATAACGCATCTCATTTCTGTGTTTCATAGTAAGATATAATATGATTTGCGAAGTGTCATGTATTCCTCGTCTACACTTCAAATGAATGTAAATGCGACACTTCCTTGCTAGGAAATAGCGTCTGCAGAATTCTAGGTATCGTAGCAATAGAGTTCAAATGCTTCTTAAAACGAGATATTGCATCTCATATCTATGTTTCATGATAAGATATACTATTCATTGCGAAGTGTTATGCGTTCCTCATCTATGATTCAAATGAATGTAAATGCGACACTTCCTTGCTAGGAAATAGCGTCTGCAGATGTCTAGGTATCGTAGCGATAGATTTCTAATGCTTCTCAAAACGCAATATCGCATCTCATTTCTATGTTTCATGGTAAGATATAACATGATTTGCGAAGTGTTATGTATTCTTCGTCTACATTTCAAATGAATGTGAATGCGACACCTCCTTGGAAGGAAATAGCGTTTGCAGATGTCTACGTATCGTAGCAATAGATTTCTAATGCTTCTTAAAACGCGATATCGCATCTCATTTCTATGTTTCATGGTAAGATATAATATGATTTGCGAAGTGTCATGTATTCCTCGTCTGCACCCCAAATGAATGTAAATGCGACACATCCTTGCTAGGAAATAGCGTCTGCAGATGTATAGGTATCGTAGCAATAGAGTTCAAATGCTTCTTAAAACGAGATATAGCATCTCATATCTACGTTTCATGATAAGATATAATATTCATTGCGAAGTGTTATGCATTCCTCGTATACGATTCAAATGAATGTAAATGCGACACTTCCTTGCAAGGAAATAGCGTTTGCAGATGTCTACGTATCGGAGCAATAGAGTTCTAATGCTTCTTAAAATGCGATATCGCATCTCATTTCTATGTTTCATGGTAAGATATAATATAATTTGCGAAGTGTCACGTATTCCTCGTCTACACTCCAAATGAATGTAAATGCGAGACTTCCTTGCTAGGAATTAGCGTCTGCAGATGTCTAGGTATCGTAGCAATAGTGTTCTAATGCTTCTTATGACGCGATGTCGCATCTCATTTCTATGTTTCATGGTAAGATATAATATGATTTGCGAAGTGTTATGTATTCCTCGTCTACACTTCAAATGAATGTAAATGCGACACCTCCTTGCAAGGAAATAGCGTCTGCAGATGTCTACGTATCGAAGAAACAGAGTTCAAATGCTTCTTAGAACGAGATATTGCATCTCATATCTATGTTTCATAATAAGATATAATATTCATTGCGAAGTGTTATGCATTCCTCGTCTACACTTCAAATGAATGTAAATGTGACACTTCCTTGCTAGGAAATAGCGTCCGCAGATGTCTAGGTATCGCAGCAATAGAGTTCTTATGATTCTTAAAACGCGATATCGCATCTCATTTCTGTGTTTCATAGTAAGATATAATATGATTTGCGAAGTGTCATGTATTCCTCGTCTACATTTCAAATGAATGTGACTGCCATATTTCCTCGCTAGGAAATAGCGTTTGCAGATGTCTACGTATCGTAGCAATAGCTTTCTAATGCTTCTTAAAACGCGATATCGCATCTCATTTCTATGTTTCATTGTAAGATGTAATATGATTTGCGAAGTGTTATGTATTCCTCGTCTACATTTCAAATGAACGTAAATGCGACACTTCCTTGCAAGGAAATAGCGTTTGCAGGTGTCTACCTATCGTAGCAATAGAATTGTAATGCATCTTAAAACGCGATATCGCATCTCATTTCTATGTTTCATGGTAAGATATAATATGATTTGCGAAGTGTCATGTATTCCTCGTCTACACTTCAAATGAATGTAAATGCGACACTTCGTTGCTAGGAAATAGCGTCTGCAGATGTCTAGGTATCGTAGCAATAGAGTTCTAATGCTTTTTAAAACGCGATATCGCATCTCATTTCTATGTTTCATGGTAAGATATAACATGATTTGCGATGTGTTATGTATTCCTCGTCTACACTTCAAATGAATGTAAATGCGAAATTTCCTTGCAAAGAAATAGCGTTTGCAGATGTCAACGTATCGTAGCAATTGATTTCTAATGCTTCTTAAAACGCGATATCGCATCTCATTTCTATGTTTCATGGTAAGATATAATATGATTTGCGAAGTGTTATGTATTCCTCGTCTACACTTCAAACGAATGTAAATGCGACACTTCCTTGCTAGGAAATAGCGTCTGCAGATGTCTAGGTATCGTAGCGATAGGGTTCTAATGCTTCTCAAAACGCAATATCGCATCTCATTTCTATGTTTCATGGTAAGATATAATATGATTTGCGAAGTGTTATGTATTCCTCGTCTACACTTCAAATGAATGTGAATGCGATACTTCCTCGCTAGGAAATAGCGTTTGCAGATGTCCACGTATCGTTGCAATAGCTTTCTAACGCTTCTTAAAACGCGATATCGCATCTCATTTCTATGTTTCATGGATTGATATAATATGATTTGCGAAGTGTCATGTATTCCTCGTCTACACTTCAAATGAATGTGACTGCGATATTTCCTCGCTAGGAATTAGCGTTTGCAGATGTCTACGTATCGTAGTAATAGCTTTCTAATGCTTCTTAAAACGCGATATCGCATCTCATTTCTATGTTTCATGGTAAGATGTAATATGATTTGCGAAGTGTTATGTATTCCTCCTCTACACTTCAAATGAATGTAAGTGCGACACTTCCTTGCAAGGAAATAGCGTTTGCTGATGTCTACGTATCGAAGAAACAGAGTTCAAATGCTTCTTAAAACGAGATATTGCATCTCATATCTATGTTTCATAATAAGATATAATATTCATTGCGAAGTGTTATGCATTCCTCGTCTACACTTCAAATGAATGTAAATGTGACACTTCCTTGCAAGGAAATAGCGTTTGCAGATGTCTACGTATCGGAGCAACAGAATTCTAATGCTTCTTAAAACGCGATATCGCATCTCATTTCAATGTTTCATGGTAAGATATAATATGATTTGCGAAGTGTCATGTATTCCTCGTCTACACTTCAAATGAATGTAAATGCGAGACTTCCTTGCTAGGAAATAGCGCCTGCAGATGTCTAGGTATCGTAGCAATAGTGTTCTAATACTTCTTAAGACGCGATGTCGCTTCTCATATCTATGTTTCATGGTAAGATATAATATGATTTGCGAAGTGTCATGTATTCCTCGTCTACACTTCAATTGAATGTAAATGCGACACTTCCTTGCTAAGAAATAGCGTCTGCAGATGTCTAGGTATGGTAGCAATAGAGTTCTAATGCTTCTTAAAACGCGATATCGCATCTCATTTCTGTGTTTCATAGTAAGATATAATATGATTTGCGAAGTGTCATGTATTCCTCGTCTACACTTCAAATGAATGTAAATGCGACACTTCCTTGCTAGGAAATAGCGTCTGCAGAATTCTAGGTATCGTAGCAATAGAGTTCAAATGCTTCTTAAAACGAGATATTGCATCTCATATCTATGTTTCATGATAAGATATACTATTCATTGCGAAGTGTTATGCGTTCCTCATCTATGATTCAAATGAATGTAAATGCGACACTTCCTTGCTAGGAAATAGCGTCTGCAGATGTCTAGGTATCGCAGCCACAGATTTCTAATGCTTCTCAAAACGCAATATCGCATCTCATTTCTATGTTTCATGGTAAGATATAACATGATTTGCGAAGTGTTATGTATTCCTCGTCTACACTTCAAATAAATGTGAATGCGGTACTTCCTCGCTAGGAAATAGCGTTTGCAGATGTCTACGTAGCGTTGCAATAGCTTTCTAATGCTTCTTAAGACGCGATATCGCATCTCATTTCTATGTTTCATGGTAAGATATAATATGATTTGCGAAGTGTCATGTATTCCTCGTCTACACTTCAAATGAATGTGACTGCGATATTTCCTCGCTAGGAATTAGCGTTTGCAGATGTCTACGTATCGTAGCAATAGCTTTCTAATGCTTCTTAAAACGCGATATCGCATCTCATTTCTACGTTTCATGGTAAGATGTAATATGATTTGCGAAGTGTTATGTATTCCTCGTCTACACTTCAAATGAATGTAAATGCGACACTTCCTTGCAAGGAAATAGCGTTTGCAGATGCCTACGTATCGAAGCAATAGAGTTCAAATGCTTCTTAAAACGAGATATTGCATCGCATATCTATGTTTCATGATAAGATATAATATTCATTGCGAAGTGTTATGCATTCCTCGTCTGCGATTCAAATGAACGTAAATGCGACACTTCCTTGCAAGGTAATGGCGTTTGCAGATGTCTACGTATCGTAACAGTAGAGTTCTTATGATCCTTAAAACGCGATATCGCATCTCATTTCTATGTTTCATGGTAAGATATAATATGATTTGCGAAGTGTCATGTATTCCTCGTCTACACTTCAAATGAATGTAAATGCGAGACTTCCTTGCTAGGAAATAGCGTCTGCAGATGTCTAGATATCGTAGCAATAGAGTTTTAATGCTTCTTAAAACGCGATATCGCATCTCATTTCTGTGTTTCATAGTAAGATATTATATGATTTGCGAAGTGTTATGTATTCCTCGTCTACACTTCAAATAAATGTAAATGCGACACTTCCTTGCAAGGAAATAGCGTTTGCAGATGTCTACGTATCGTAGCAATGGAGTTCTTATGATTCTTAAAACGCGATATCGCATCTCATTTCTATGTTTCACGTTAAGATATAATATGATTTGCGAAGTGTTATGTATTCCTCGTCTACACTTCAAATGAATGTAAATGCGACACTTCCTTGCAAGGAAATAGCGTTTGCAGATGCCTACGTATCGAAGCAATAGAGTTCAAATGCTTCTTAAAACGAGATATTGCATCGCATATCTATGTTTCATGATAAGATATAATATTCATTGCGAAGTGTTGTGTATTCCTCGTCTGCGATTCAAATGAACGTAAATGCGACACGTCCTTGCAAGGTAATAGCGTTTGCA
This sequence comes from Xylocopa sonorina, assembly GCF_050948175.1. Classification (NCBI taxonomy): domain Eukaryota; kingdom Metazoa; phylum Arthropoda; class Insecta; order Hymenoptera; family Apidae; genus Xylocopa; species Xylocopa sonorina. The sequence goes on from NW_027490164.1 coordinate 1,077,574, forward strand.
GATGTCTACGTATCGAAACAGTAGAGTTCTTATGATTCTTAAAACGCGATATCGCATCTCATTTCTATGTTTCATGGTAAGATATAATATGATTTGCGATGTGTCATGTATTCCTCGTCTACACTTCAAATGAATGTAAATGCGAGACTTCCTTGCTAGGAAATAGCGTCTGCAGATGTCTAGGTATCGTAGCAATAGTGTTCTAATGCTTCTTAAGACGCGATGTCGCATCTCATTTCTATGTTCCATGGTGAGATATAATATGATTTGCGAAGTGTCATGTTTTCCTCGTCTACACTTCAAATGAATGTAAATGCGACACTTCCTTGCTAGGAAATAGCGTCTGCAGATGTCTAGGTATCGTAGCAATAGAGTTCTAATGCTTCTTAAAACGCGATATCGCATCTCATTTCTGTGTTTCATAGTAAGATATTATATGATTTGCGAAGTGTTATGTATTCCTCGTCTACACTTCAAATAAATGTAAACGCGACACTTCCTTGCAAGGAAATAGCGTTTGCAGATGTCTACGTATTGTAGCAATGGAGTTCTTATGATTCTTAAAACGCGATATCGCATCTCAATTCTATGTTTCATGGTAAGATATAACACGATTTGCGAAGTCTTATGTATTCCTCGCCTACACTTCAAATGAATGTAAATGCGACACTTCCTTGCAAAGAAATAGCGTTTGCAGATATCTGCCTATCGTAGCAATAGAGTTCTAATGCTTCCTAGAACGCGATAGCGCATCTCTTTTCTATGTTTCATGGTAAGATATAATATGATTTGCGAAGTGTTATGTATTCCTCGTCTACAATTCAAATGAATGTAAATGCGACACTTCCTTGCAAGGAAATAGCGTTTGCAGATGTCTACCTATCGTAGCAGTAGAGTTCTAATGCTTATTAAAACGCGATATCGCATCTCATTTCTATGTTTCATGGAAAGATATTATATAATTTGAGGAGTGTTATGTATTCCTCGCCTACACTTGAAATGAATGTAAATGCGACACTTCCTTGCTAGGAAATAGCGTCTGCAGATGTCTAGGTATCGTAGCAGTAGAGTTCTAATGCTTCTTAGAACGCGATATCGCATCTCATTTCTATGTTTCATGGAAAGATATTATATAATTTGAGGAGTGTTATGTATTCCTCGCCTACACTTCAAATGAATGTAAATGCGACACTTCCTTGCAAGGAAATAACGTTTGCAGATGTCTACGTATCGTAGCAATGGAGTTCTTATGATTCTTAAAACGCGATATCGCATCTCAATTCTATGTTTCATGGTAAGTTATAATATGATTTGCGAAGTGTTATGTATTCCTCGTCTACACTTCAAATGAATGTAAATGCGACACTTCCTTGCAAGGAAATAGCGTTTGCAGAAGTCTACGTATCGTAGCAATAGATTTCTAATGCTTCTTAAAACGCGATATCGCATCTCATTTCTATGTTTCATTGTAAGATATAATATGATTTTCGAAGTGTCATGTATACCTCGTCTACACTTCAAATGAATGTAAATGCGAAACTTCCTTGCTAGGAAATAGCGTCTGCAGATGTCTAGGTATCGTAGCAATAGTGTTCTAATGCTTCTTAAAACGCGATATCGCATCTCATTTCTATGTTTCATGGTAAGATATAATATGATTTGCGAAGTGTCATGTATTCCTTGTCTACACTTCAAATGAATGTAAATGCGACACTTCATTGCTAGGAAATAGCGTCTGCAGATGTCTAGGTATCGTAGCAATAGAGTTCAAATGCTTCTTAAAACGATATATTGCATCTCATATCTATGTTTAATGATAAGATATAATATTCATTGCGAAGTGTTATGTATTCCTCGTCTACACTTCAGATGAATGTAAATGCGACACTTCCTTGCAAGGAAATAGCGTTTGCAGATGTCTACCTATCGTAGCAGTAGAGTTCTAATGCTTATTAAAACGCGATATCGCATCTCATTTCTATGTTTTTTGGTAAGATATAATATGATTTGCGAAGTGTTATGTATTCCTCGTCTACACTTCAAATGAATGTAAATGCGACACTTCCTTGCAAGGAAATAGCGTTTGCAGATGTCTACCTATAGTAGCAATAGAGTTCTTATGCTTCTTAAAACGCGATATCGCATCTCATTTCTATGCTTCATGGTAAGATATAATATGATTTGCGAAGTGTTATGTACTCCTCGTCTACACTTCAAATGAATGTAAATGCGACACTTCCTTGAAAGGAAATAGCGTCTGCAGATGTCTAGGTATCGTAGCGATAGGGTTCTAATGCTTCTCAAAACACAATATCTTATCTCATTTCTATGTTTCATGGTAAGATATAATATGATTTGCGAAGTGTTATGTATTCCTCGTCTACACTTCAAATGAATGTAAATGCGACACTTCCTTGCTAGGAAGTAGCGTCTGCACATGTCTAGGTATCATAGCGATAGAGTTCTAATGCTTCTTAAAACGCGATATCGCACCTCATTTCTATGTTTCGTGGTAAGATATAATATGATTTGTGAAGTGTTATGTATTCCTCGTCTACACTTCAAATGAATGTAAATGCGACACTTCCTTGCAAAGAAATAGCGTTTGCAGATGTCTACGTATCGTAGCAATAGAGTTCTTATGATTCTTAAAACGCGATATCGCATCTCATTTCTGTGTTTCATGGTAAGATAGAATATGATTTGCGAAGTGTTATGTACTCCTCGTCTACACTTCAAATGAATGTAGATGCGACACTTCCTTGAATGGAAATAGCATCTGCAGATGTCTAGGTATCGTAGCGATAGGGTTCTAATGCTTCTCAAAGCACAATATCGCATCTCATTTCTATGTTTCATGGTAAGATATAATATCATTTGCGAAGTGTGATGTATTCCTCGTCTACACTTCAAATGAATGTAAATGCGACACTTCCTTGCAAGGAAATAGCGTTTGCAGATGTCTACCTATCGTAGCAGTAGAGTTCTAATGCTTATTAAAACGCGATATCGCATTTCATTTCTATGTTTCATGGTAAGATATAATATGATTTGCGAAGTGTTATGTATTCCTCGTGTACACTTCAAATGAATGTAAATGCGACACTTCCTTGGAAAGAAATAGCGTTTGCAGATGTCTACGTATCGTAGCAATAGATTTCTAATGCTTCTTAAAACGCGATATCGCATCTCATTTCTATGTTTCATGGTAAGATATAATATGATTTGCGAAGTGTCACGTATTCCTCGTCTACACTTCAAATCAATGTAAATGCGACACTTCCTAGCTAGGAAATAGCGTCTGCAGATGTCTAGGTGTCGTAGCAATAGAGTTCAAATGATTCTTAAAACGAGATATAGCATCTCATATCTATGTTTCATGATAAGATATAATATTCATTGCGAAGTGTTATGCATTCCGCGTCTACGATTCAAATGAATGTAAATGCGACACTTCCTTGCAAGGAAATAGCGTTTGCAGATATCTATGTATCGTAGCAATAGAGTTCTTATGATTCTTAAAACGCGATATCGCATCTCATTTCTATGTTTCATGGTAAGATATAATATGATTTGCGAAGTCTTATGTATTCCTCGTCTACACTTCAAATGAATATAAATGCGACACTTCCTTGCTACGAAATAGTGTCTGCAGATGTCTAGGTATCGTAGCAATAGAGTTCTAATGCTTCTTAAAACGCGATATCGCATCTCATTTCTATGTTTCATGGTAAGATATAATATGATTTGCGAAGTGTTATGTATTCCTCGTCTACACTTCAAATGAAAGTAAATGCGACACTTCCTTGGTAGGAAATAGCGTCTGCAGATGTCTAGGTATCGTAGCAATAGAGTTCTAATGCTTCTTAAAACGCGATATCGCATCTCAATTCTATGTTTCATGGTAAGATATAACACGATTTGCGAAGTCTTATGTCTTCCTCGCCTACACTTCAAATGAATGTAAATGCGACACTTCCTTGCAAAGAAATAGCGTTTGCAGATATCTGCCTATCGTAGCAATAGAGTTCTAATGCTTCCTAGAACGCGATAGCGCATCTCATTTCTATGTTTCATGGTAAGATATAATATGATTTGCGAAGTGTTATGCATTCCTCGTCTACACTTCAAATGAATGTAAATGCGACACTTCCTTGCAAGGAAATAGCGTTTGCAGATGTCTACCTATCCTAGCAGTAGAGTTCTAATGCTTATTAAAACGCGATATCGCATCTCATTTCTATGTTTCATGGAAAGATATTATATAATTTGAGGAGTGTTATGTATTCCTCGCCTACACTTGAAATGAATGTAAATGCGACACTTCCTTGCAAGGAAATAACGTTTGCAGATGTCTACGTATCGTAGCAGTGGAGTTCTTATGATTCTTAAAACGCGATATCGCATCTCAATTCTATGTTTCATGGTAAGTTATAATATGATTTGCGAAGTGTAATGTATTCCTCGTCTACACTTCAAATGAATGTTAATGCGACTCTTCTTTGCAAGGAAATAGCGTTTGCAGAAGTCTACGTATCGTAGCAATAGATTTCTAATGCTTCTTAAAACGCGATATCGCATCTCATTTCTATGTTTCATTGTAAGATATAATATGATTTTCGAAGTGTCATGTATACCTCGTCTACACTTCAAATGAATGTAAATGCGAAACTTCCTTGCTAGGAAATAGCGTCTGCAGATGTCTAGGTATCGTAGCAATAGTGTTCTAATGCTTCTTAGAACGCGATATCGCACCTCATTTCTATGTTTCATGGTAAGATATAATATGATTTGTGAAGTGTTATGTATTCCTCGTCTACACTTCAAATGAATGTAAATGCGACACTTCCTTGCAAAGAAATAGCGTTTGCAGATGTCTACGTATCGTAGCAATAGAGTTCTTATGATTCTTAAAACGCGATATCGCATCTCATTTCTATGTTTCATGGTAAGATATAATATGATTTGCGAAGTGTTATGTACTCCTCGTCTACACTTCAAATGAATGTAGATGCGACACTTCCTTGCTACGAAATAGTGTCTGCAGATGTCTAGGTATCGTAGCAATAGAGTTCTAATGCTTCTTAAAACGCGATATCGCATCTCATTTCTATGTTTCATGGTAAGATATAATATGATTTGCGAAGTGTTATGTATTCCTCGTCTACACTTCAAATGAAAGTAAATGCGACACTTCCTTGGTAGGAAATAGCGTCTGCAGATGTCTAGGTATCGTAGCAATAGAGTTCTAATGCTTCTTAAAACGCGATATCGCATCTCAATTCTATGTTTCATGGTAAGATATAACACGATTTGCGAAGTCTTATGTATTCCTCGCCTACACTTCAAATTAATGTAAATGCGACACTTCCTTGCAAAGAAATAGCGTTTGCAGATATCTGCCTATCGTAGCAATAGAGTTCTAATGCTTCCTAGAACGCGATAGCGCATCTCATTTTTATGTTTCATGGTAAGATATAATATGATTTGCGAAGTGTTATGTATTCCTCGTCTACACTTCAGATGAATGTAAATGCGACACTTCCTTGCAAGGAAATAGCGTTTGCAGATGTCTACCTATCGTAGCAGTAGAGTTCTAATGCTTATTAAAACGCGATATCGCATCTCATTTCTATGTTTTTTGGTAAGATATAATATGATTTGCGAAGTGTTATGTATTCCTCGTCTACACTTCAAATGAATGTAAATGCGACACTTCCTTGCAAGGAAATAGCGTTTGCAGATGTCTACCTATAGTAGCAATAGAGTTCTTATGCTTCTTAAAACGCGATATCGCATCTCATTTCTATGCTTCATGGTAAGATATAATATGATTTGCGAAGTGTTATGTACTCCTCGTCTACACTTCAAATGAATGTAAATGCGACACTTCCTTGAAAGGAAATAGCGTCTGCAGATGTCTAGGTATCGTAGCGATAGGGTTCTAATGCTTCTCAAAACACAATATCTTATCTCATTTCTATGTTTCATGGTAAGATATAATATGATTTGCGAAGTGTTATGTATTCCTCGTCTACACTTCAAATGAATGTAAATGCGACACTTCCTTGCTAGGAAGTAGCGTCTGCACATGTCTAGGTATCATAGCGATAGAGTTCTTATGCTTCTTAAAACGCGATATCGCATCTCATTTCTATGCTTCATGGTAAGATATAATATGATTTGCGAAGTGTTATGTACTCCTCGTCTACACTTCAAATGAATGTAAATGCGACACTTCCTTGAAAGGAAATAGCGTCTGCAGATGTCTAGGTATCGTAGCGATAGGGTTCTAATGCTTCTCAAAACACAATATCTTATCTCATTTCTATGTTTCATGGTAAGATATAATATGATTTGCGAAGTGTTATGTATTCCTCGTCTACACTTCAAATGAATGTAAATGCGACACTTCCTTGCTAGGAAGTAGCGTCTGCACATGTCTAGGTGTGGTAGCGATAGAGTTCTAATGCTTCTTAAAACGCGATATCGCACCTCATTTCTATGTTTCATGGTAAGATATAATATGATTTGTGAAGTGTTATGTATTCCTCGTCTACACTTCAAATGAATGTAAATGCGACACTTCCTTGAATGGAAATAGCATCTGCAGATGTCTAGGTATCGTAGCGATAGGGTTCTAATGCTTCTCAAAGCACAATATCGCATCTCATTTCTATGTTTCATGGTAAGATATAATATCATTTGCGAATTGTGATGTATTCCTCGTCTACACTTCAAATGAATGTAAATGCGACACTTCCTTGCAAGGAAATAGCGTTTGCAGATGTCTACCTATCGTAGCAGTAGAGTTCTAATGCTTATTAAAACGCGATATCGCATCTCATTTCTATGTTTCATGGAAAGATATTATATAATTTGAGGACTGTTATGTATTCCTCGCCTACACTTGAGATGAATGTAAATGCGACACTTCCTTGCTAGGAAATAGCGTCTGCAGATGTCTAGGTATCGTAGCAGTAGAGTTCTAATGCTTCTTAAAACGCGATATCGCATCTCATTTCTATGTTTCATGGAAAGATATTATATAATTTGTGGAGTGTTATGTATTCCTCGCCTACACTTCAAATGAATGTAAATGCGACACTTCCTAGCTAGGAAATAGCGTCTGCAGATGTCTAGGTGTCGTAGCAATAGAGTTCAAATGATTCTTAAAACGAGATATAGCATCTCATATCTATGTTTCATGATAAGATATAATATTCATTGCGAAGTGTTATGCATTCCGCGTCTACGATTCAAATGAATGTAAATGCGACACTTCCTTGCAAGGAAATAGCGTTTGCAGATATCTATGTATCGTAGCAATAGAGTTCTTATGATTCTTAAAACGCGATATCGCATCTCATTTCTATGTTTCATGGTAAGATATAATATGATTTGCGAAGTCTTATGTATTCCTCGTCTACACTTCAAATGAATATAAATGCGACACTTCCTTGCTACGAAATAGTGTCTGCAGATGTCTAGGTATCGTAGCAATAGAGTTCTAATGCTTCTTAAAACGCGATATCGCATCTCATTTCTATGTTTCATGGTAAGATATAATATGATTTGCGAAGTGTTATGTATTCCTCGTCTACACTTCAAATGAAAGTAAATGCGACACTTCCTTGGTAGGAAATAGCGTCTGCAGATGTCTAGGTATCGTAGCAATAGAGTTCTAATGCTTCTTAAAACGCGATATCGCATCTCAATTCTATGTTTCATGGTAAGATATAACACGATTTGCGAAGTCTTATGTCTTCCTCGCCTACACTTCAAATGAATGTAAATGCGACACTTCCTTGCAAAGAAATAGCGTTTGCAGATATCTGCCTATCGTAGCAATAGAGTTCTAATGCTTCCTAGAACGCGATAGCGCATCTCATTTCTATGTTTCATGGTAAGATATAATATGATTTGCGAAGTGTTATGCATTCCTCGTCTACACTTCAAATGAATGTAAATGCGACACTTCCTTGCAAGGAAATAGCGTTTGCAGATGTCTACCTATCCTAGCAGTAGAGTTCTAATGCTTATTAAAACGCGATATCGCATCTCATTTCTATGTTTCATGGAAAGATATTATATAATTTGAGGAGTGTTATGTATTCCTCGCCTACACTTGAAATGAATGTAAATGCGACACTTCCTTGCAAGGAAATAACGTTTGCAGATGTCTACGTATCGTAGCAGTGGAGTTCTTATGATTCTTAAAACGCGATATCGCATCTCAATTCTATGTTTCATGGTAAGTTATAATATGATTTGCGAAGTGTAATGTATTCCTCGTCTACACTTCAAATGAATGTTAATGCGCCTCTTCTTTGCAAGGAAATAGCGTTTGCAGAAGTCTACGTATCGTAGCAATAGATTTCTAATGCTTCTTAAAACGCGATATCGCATCTCATTTCTATGTTTCATTGTAAGATATAATATGATTTTCGAAGTGTCATGTATACCTCGTCTACACTTCAAATGAATGTAAATGCGAAACTTCCTTGCTAGGAAATAGCGTCTGCAGATGTCTAGGTATCGTAGCAATAGTGTTCTAATGCTTCTTAGAACGCGATATCGCACCTCATTTCTATGTTTCATGGTAAGATATAATATGATTGGTGAAGTGTTATGTATTCCTCGTCTACACTTCAAATGAATGTAAATGCGACACTTCCTTGCAAAGAAATAGCGTTTGCAGATGTCTACGTATCGTAGCAATAGAGTTCTTATGATTCTTAAAACGCGATATCGCATCTCATTTCTATGTTTCATGGTAAGATATAATATGATTTGCGAAGTGTTATGTACTCCTCGTCTACACTTCAAATGAATGTAGATGCGACACTTCCTTGAATGGAAATAGCATCTGCAGATGTCTAGGTATCGTAGCGATAGGGTTCTAATGCTTCTCACAGCACAATATCGCATCTCATTTCTATGTTTCATGGTAAGATATAATATGATTTGCGAAGTGTGATGTATTCCTCGTCTACACTTCAAATGAATGTAAATGCGACACTTCCTTGCAAGGAAATAGCGTTTGCAGATGTCTACCTATCGTAGCAGTAGAGTTCTAATGCTTATTAAAACGCGATATCGCATTTCATTTCTATGTTTCATGGTAAGATGTAACATGATTTGCGAAGTGTTATGTATTCCTCGTCTACACTTCAAATGAATGTAAATGCGACACTTCCTTGGAAAGAAATAGCGTTTGCAGATGTCTACGTATCGTAGCAATAGAGTTCTAATGCTTCCTAAAACGCGATAGCGCATCTCATTTCTATGTTTCAAGGTAAGATATAATATGATTTGCGAAGTGTTATGTATTCCTCGTCTACACTTCAAATGAATGTAAATGCGACACTTCCTTGCAAGGAAATAGCGTTTGCAGATGTCTACCTATCGTAGCAGTAGAGTTCTAATGCTTATTAAAACGCGATATCGCATCTCATTTCTATGTTTCATGGAAAGATATTATATAATTTGAGGACTGTTATGTATTCCTCGCCTACACTTGAGATGAATGTAAATGCGACACTTCCTTGCTAGGAAATAGCGTCTGCAGATGTCTAGGTATCGTAGCAGTAGAGTTCTAATGCTTCTTAAAACGCGATATCGCATCTCATTTCTATGTTTCATGGAAAGATATTATATAATTTGTGGAGTGTTATGTATTCCTCGCCTACACTTCAAATGAATGTAAATGCGACACTTCCTTGCAAGGAAATAGCTTTTGCAGATGTCTACGTATCGTAGCAATGGAGTTCTTATGATTCTTAAAACGCGATATCGCATCTCAATTCTATGTTTCATGGTAAGTTATAATATGATTTGCGAAGTGTTATGTATTCCTCGTCTACACTTCAAATGAATGTAAATGCGACTCTTCCTTGCAAGGAAATAGCGTTTGCAGAAGTCTACGTATCGTAGCAATAGATTTCTAATGCTTCTTAAAACGCGATATCGCATCTCATTTCTATGTTTCATGGTAAGATATAATATGATTTGCGAAGTGTTATGTATTCCTCGCCTACGCTTCAAATGAATGTAAATGCGACACTTCCTCGCTAGGAAATAGCGTTTACAGATGTCTACGTATCGTAGCAATAGATTCCTAATGCTTCATTTCTATGTTTCATGGTAAGATATAATATGATTTGCGAAGTGTTATGTATTCCTCGTCTACACTTCAAATGAATGTAAATGCGACACTTCCTTGCAAGGAAAGAGCGTTTGCAGATGTCTACCTATAGTAGCAATAGAATTCTTATGCTTCTTAAAACGCGATATCGCATCTCATTTCTATGCTTCATGGTAAGATATAATATGATTTGCGAAGTGTTATGTATTCCTCGTCCACACTTCAAATGAATGTAAATGCGACACTTCCTTGCAAGGAAATAGCGTTTGCAGATGTCTACGTATCGTAGGAAAGGAGTTCTTATGATTCTTAAAACGCGATATCGCATCTCATTTCTATGTTTCATGGTAAGATATAATATGACTTGCGAAGTGTTATGTATTCTTCGTATACACTTCAAATGAATGTAAATGCGACACTTCCTAGCAAGGAAATAGCGTTTGCAGATGTCTACGTATCGTAGCAATAGATTTCTAATGCTTCTTAAAACGCGATATCGCATCTCATTTCTATGTTTCATGGTAAGATATAATATGATTTGCGAAGTGTCACGTATTCCTCGTCTACACTTCAAATCAATGTAAATGCGACACTTCCTAGCTAGGAAATAGCGTCTGCAGATGTCTAGGTGTCGTAGCAATAGAGTTCAAATGATTCTTAAAACGAGATATAGCATCTCATATCTATGTTTCATGATAAGATATAATATTCATTGCGAAGTGTTATGCATTCCGCGTCTACGATTCAAATGAATGTAAATGCGACACTTCCTTGCAAGGAAATAGCGTTTGCAGATATCTATGTATCGTAGCAATAGAGTTCTTATGATTCTTAAAACGCGATATCGCTTCTCATTTCTATGTTTCATGGTAAGATATAATATGATTTGCGAAGTCTTATGTATTCCTCGTCTACACTTCAAATGAATATAAATGCGACACTTCCTTGCTACGAAATAGTGTCTGCAGATGTCTAGGTATCGTAGCAATAGAGTTCTAATGCTTCTTAAAACGCGATATCGCATCTCATTTCTATGTTTCATGGTAAGATATAATATGATTTGCGAAGTGTTATGTATTCCTCGTCTACACTTCAAATGAAAGTAAATGCGACACTTCCTTGGTAGGAAATAGCGTCTGCAGATGTCTAGGTATCGTAGCAATAGAGTTCTAATGCTTCTTAAAACGCGATATCGCATCTCAATTCTATGTTTCATGGTAAGATATAACACGATTTGCGAAGTCTTATGTATTCCTCGCCTACACTTCAAATGAATGTAAATGCGACACTTCCTTGCAAAGAAATAGCGTTTGCAGATATCTGCCTATCGTAGCAATAGAGTTCTAATGCTTCCTAGAACGCGATAGCGCATCTCATTTCTATGTTTCATGGTAAGATATAATATGATTTGCGAAGTGTTATGCATTCCTCGTCTACACTTCAAATGAATGTAAATGCGACACTTCCTTGCAAGGAAATAGCGTTTGCAGATGTCTACCTATCCTAGCAGTAGAGTTCTAATGCTTATTAAAACGCGATATCGCATCTCATTTCTATGTTTCATGGAAAGATATTATATAATTTGAGGAGTGTTATGTATTCCTCGCCTACACTTGAAATGAATGTAAATGCGACACTTCCTTGCAAGGAAATAACGTTTGCAGATGTCTACGTATCGTAGCAGTGGAGTTCTTATGATTCTTAAAACGCGATATCGCATCTCAATTCTATGTTTCATGGTAAGTTATAATATGATTTGCGAAGTGTAATGTATTCCTCGTCTACACTTCAAATGAATGTTAATGCGACTCTTCCTTGCAAGGAAATAGCGTTTGCAGAAGTCTACGTATCGTAGCAATAGATTTCTAATGCTTCTTAAAACGCGATATCGCATCTCATTTCTATGTTTCATTGTAAGATATAATATGATTTTCGAAGTGTCATGTATACCTCGTCTACACTTCAAATGAATGTAAATGCGAAACTTCCTTGCTAGGAAATAGCGTCTGCAGATGTCTAGGTATCGTAGCAATAGTGTTCTAATGCTTCTTAAAACGCGATATCGCATCTCATTTCTATGTTTCATGGTAAGATATAATATGATTTGCGAAGTGTCATGTATTCCTCGTCTACACTTCAAATGAATGTAAATGCGAAACTTCCTTGCTAGGAAATAGCGTCTGCAGATGTCTAGGTATCGTAGCAATAGTGTTCTAATGCTTCTTAAAACGCGATATCGCATCTCATTTCTATGTTTCATGGTAAGATATAATATGATTTGCGAAGTGTCATGTATTCCTTGTCTACACTTCAAATGAATGTAAATGCGACACTTCATTGCTAGGAAATAGCGTCTGCAGATGTCTAGGTATCGTAGCAATAGAGTTCAAATGCTTCTTAAAACGATATATTGCATCTCATATCTATGTTTAATGATAAGATATAATATTCATTGCGAAGTGTTATGCATTCCTCGTCTACGATTCAAATGAATGTAAATGCGACACTACCTTGCAAGGAAATAGCGTTTGCAGATGGGTACGTATCGTAGCATTAGAGTTCTTATGATTCTTAAAACGCGATATTGCATCTCATTTCTATGTTTCATGGTAAGATATAATATGATTTGCGAAGTGTTATGTATTCCTCGTCTACACTTCAAATGAATGTAAATGCGACACTTCCTTGCGAGGAAATAGCGTTTGCAGATGTCTACCTATAGTAGCAATAGAGTTCTTATGCTTCTTAAAACGCGATATCGCATCTCATTTCTATGCTTCATGGTAAGATATAATATGATTTGTGAAGTGTTATGTACTCCTCGTCTACACTTCAAATGAATGTAAATGCGACACTTCCTTGAAAGGAAATAGCGTCTGCAGATGTCTAGGTATCGTAGCGATAGGGTTCTAATGCTTCTCAAAACACAATATCTTATCTCATTTCTATGTTTCATGGTAAGATATAATATGATTTGCGAAGTGTTATGTATTCCTCGTCTACACTTCAAGTGAATGTAAATGCGACACTTCCTTGCTAGGAAATAGCGTCTGCACATGTCTAGGTATCGTAGCGATAGAGTTCTAATGCTTCTTAGAACGCGATATCGCACCTCATTTCTATGTTTCATGGTAAGATATAATATGATTTGTGAAGTGTTATGTATTCCTCGTCTACACTTCAAATGAATGTAAATGCGACACTTCCTTGCAAAGAAATAGCGTTTGCAGATGTCTACGTATCGTAGCAATAGAGTTCTTATGATTCTTAAAACGCGATATCGCATCTCATTTCTATGTTTCATGGTAAGATATAATATGATTTGCGAAGTGTTATGTACTCCTCGTCTACACTTCAAATGAATGTAGATGCGACACTTCCTTGAATGGAAATAGCATCTGCAGATGTCTAGGTATCGTAGCGATAGGGTTCTAATGCTTCTCACAGCACAATATCGCATCTCATTTCTATGTTTCATGGTAAGATATAATATGATTTGCGAAGTGTGATGTATTCCTCGTCTACACTTCAAATGAATGTAAATGCGACACTTCCTTGCAAGGAAATAGCGTTTGCAGATGTCTACCTATCGTAGCAGTAGAGTTCTAATGCTTATTAAAACGCGATATCGCATTTCATTTCTATGTTTCATGGTAAGATGTAACATGATTTGCGAAGTGTTATGTATTCCTCGTCTACACTTCAAATGAATGTAAATGCGACACTTCCTTGGAAAGAAATAGCGTTTGCAGATGTCTACGTATCGTAGCAATAGAGTTCTAATGCTTCCTAAAACGCGATAGCGCATCTCATTTCTATGTTTCAAGGTAAGATATAATATGATTTGCGAAGTGTTATGTATTCCTCGTCTACACTTCAAATGAATGTAAATGCGACACATCCTTGCAAGGAAATAGCGTTTGCAGATGTCTACCTATCGTAGCAGTAGAGTTCTAATGCTTATTAAAACGCGATATCGCATCTCATTTCTATGTTTCATGGAAAGATATTATATAATTTGAGGACTGTTATGTATTCCTCGCCTACACTTGAGATGAATGTAAATGCGACACTTCCTTGCTAGGAAATAGCGTCTGCAGATGTCTAGGTATCGTAGCAGTAGAGTTCTAATGCTTCTTAAAACGCGATATCGCATCTCATTTCTATGTTTCATGGAAAGATATTATATAATTTGTGGAGTGTTATGTATTCCTCGCCTACACTTCAAATGAATGTAAATGCGACACTTCCTTGCAAGGAAATAGCTTTTGCAGATGTCTACGTATCGTAGCAATGGAGTTCTTATGATTCTTAAAACGCGATATCGCATCTCAATTCTATGTTTCATGGTAAGTTATAATATGATTTGCGAAGTGATATGTATTCCTCGTCTACACTTCAAATGAATGTAAATGCGACTCTTCCTTGCAAGGAAATAGCGTTTGCAGAAGTCTACGTATCGTAGCAATAGATTTCTAATGCTTCTTAAAACGCGATATCGCATCTCATTTCTATGTTTCATGGTAAGATATAATATGATTTGCGAAGTGTTATGTATTCCTCGCCTACGCTTCAAATGAATGTAAATGCGACACTTCCTCGCTAGGAAATAGCGTTTACAGATGTCTACGTATCGTAGCAATAGATTTCTAATGCTTCATTTCTATGTTTCATGGTAAGATATAATATGATTTGCGAAGTGTTATGTATTCCTCGTCTACACTTCAAATGAATGTAAATGCGACACTTCCTTGCAAGGAAAGAGCGTTTGCAGATGTCTACCTATAGTAGCAATAGAATTCTTATGCTTCTTAAAACGCGATATCGCATCTCATTTCTATGCTTCATGGTAAGATATAATATGATTTGCGAAGTGTTATGTATTCCTCGTCCACACTTCAAATGAATGTAAATGCGACACTTCCTTGCAAGGAAATAGCGTTTGCAGATGTCTACCTATCGTAGCAGTAGAGTTCTAATGATTATTAGAATGCGATATCGCATCTCATTTCTATGTTTCATGGTAAGATATAATATGATTTGCGAAGTGTTATGTATTCTTCGTCTACACTTCAAATGAATGTAAATGCGACACTTCCTTGCAAAGAAATAGCGTTTGCAGATGTCTACGTATCGTAGCAATAGATTTCAAATGCTTCTTAAAACGCGATATCGCATCTCATATCTATGTTTCATGGTAAGATATAATATGATTTGCGAAGTGTTATGTATTCCTCGTCTACACTTCATATGAATGTAAATGCGGCACTTCCTTGCAAAGAAATAGCGTTTGCAGATGTCTACGTATCGTAGCAATAGATTTCTAATGCTTCTTAAAACGCGATATCACATCTCATTTCTATGTTTCATGGTAAGATATAATATGATTTGCGAAGTGTTATATATTCCTCGTCTACACTTCAAATGAATGTAAATGCGACACATCCTTGCAAGGAAATAGCGTTTGCAGATGTCTACGTATCGTAGCAATAGAGTTCTAATGCTTCATTTCTATGTTTCATGGTAAGATATAATATGATTTGCGAAGTGTTATGTACTCCTCGTCTACACTTCAAATGAATGTAAATGCGACACTTCCTTGAAAGGAAGTAGCGTCTGCAGATGTCTAGGTATCGTAGCGATAGAGTTCTAATGCTTCTTAAAACGCGATATCGCATCTCATTTCTATGTTTCATGGTAAGATATAATATGATTTGCGAAGTCTGACGTATTCCTCGTCTACACTTCAAATGAATGTAAATGCGACACTTTCTTGCAAGGAAATAGCGTTTGCAGATGTCTACCTATCGTAGCAGTAGAGTTCTAATGCTTATTATAACGCGATATCGCATCTCATTTCTATGTTTCATGGAAAGATATTATATAATTTGAGGAGTGTTATGTATTCCTCGCCTACACTTCAAATGAATGTAAATGCGACGCTTCCTTGCAAGGAAATAGCGTTTGCAGATGTCTACGTATCGCAGCAATGGAGTTCTTATGATTCTTAAAACGCGATATCGCATCTCAATTCTATGTTTCATGGTAAGATATAATATGATTTGCGAAGTGTTATGTATTCCTCGTCTACACTTCAAATGAATGTGAATGCGACTCTTCCTTGCAAGGAAATAGCGGTTGCAGAAGTCTACGTATCGTAGCAATAGATTTCTAATGCTTCTTAAAACGCGATATGGCATCTAATTTCTATGTTTCATTGTAAGATATAATATGATTTTCGAAGTGTTATGTATTCCTCGTCTACGCTTCAAATTAATGTAAATGCGACACTTCCTCGCTAGGAAATAGCGTTTGCGGATATCTACGTATAGTAGCAATAGAGTTCTAATGCTTCATTTCTATGTTTCATGGTAAGATATAATATGATTTGCGTAGTGTTATGTATTCCTCGTCTACACTTCAAATGAATGTAAATGCGACACTTCCTTGCAAGGAAATTGCGTTTGCAGATGTCTACCTATAGTAGCAATAGAGTTCTAATGCTTCTTAAAACGCGATATCGCATTTCATTTCTATGCTTCATGGTAAGATATAATATGATTTGCGAAGTGTTATGTATTCCTCGTCCACACTTAAATGAATGTAAATGCGACACATCCTTGCAAGGAAATAGCGTCTGCAGATGTCTAGGTATCGTAGCGATAGAGTTCTTATGATTCTTAAAATGCGATATCGCATCTCATTTCTATGTTTCATGGTAATATATAATATGACTTGCGAAGTGTTATGTATTCTTCGTATACACTTCAAATGAATGTAAATGCGACACTTCCTAGCAAGGAAATAGCGTTTGCAGATGTCTACGTGTCGTAGCAATAGTGTTCTAATGCTTCTTAAAACGCGATATCGCATCTCATTTCCATGTTTCATGGTAAGATATAATATGATTTGCGAAGTGTTATGTATTCCTCGTCTACACTTCATATGAATGTTAATGCGACACTTCCTTGAAAGGAAGTAGCGTCTGCAGATGTCTAGGTATCGTAGCGATAGAGTTCTAATGCTTCTTAAAACGCGATATCGCATCTCATTTCTATGTTTCATGGTAAGATATAATATGATTTGCGAAGTGTGATGTATTCCTCGTCTACACTTCAAATGAATGTAAATACGACACTTTCTTGCAAGGAAATAGCGTTTGCAGATGTCTACCTATCGTAGCGGTAGAGTTCTAATGCTTATTAAAACGCGATATCGCATCTCATTTCTATGTTTCATGGAAAGATATTATATAATTTGAGGAGTGTTATGTATTCCTCGCCTACACTTCAAATGAATGTAAATGCGACGCTTCCTTGCAAGGAAATAGCGTTTGCAGATGTCTACGTATAGTAGCAATGGAGTTCTTATGATTCTTAAAACGCGATATCGCATCTCAATTCTATGATTCATGGTAAGATATAATATG
This sequence comes from Xylocopa sonorina, assembly GCF_050948175.1. Classification (NCBI taxonomy): domain Eukaryota; kingdom Metazoa; phylum Arthropoda; class Insecta; order Hymenoptera; family Apidae; genus Xylocopa; species Xylocopa sonorina. Next base: position 1,095,150 of record NW_027490164.1, read on the forward strand.
ATTTGCGAAGTGTTATGTATTCCTCGTCTACACTTCAAATGAATGTGCATGCGACTCTTCCTTGCAAGGAAATAGCGTTTGCAGATGTCTACGTATCGTAGCAATAGATTTCTAATGCTTCTTAAAACGCGATATGGCATCTCATTTCAATGTTTCATTGTAAGATATAATATGATTTTCGATGTGTCATGTATACCTCTTCAACACTTCAAATGAATGTAAATGCGACACTTCCTTGCTAGGAAATAGCGTCTGCAGATGTCTAGGTGTCGTAGCAATAGTGTTCTAATGCTTCTTATAACGCGATATCGCAACTCATTTCTATGTTTCATGGTAAGATATAATATGATTTGCGAAGTGTTATGTATTCCCCGTCTACACTTGAAATGAATGTAAATGCGACACTTCCTTGCTAGGAAATAGCGTCTGCAGATGTCTAGGTATCGTAGCAGTAGAGTTCTAATGCTTCTTAAAACGCGATATCGAATCTCATTTCTATGTTTCATGGAAAGATATTATATAATTTGAGGAGTGTTATGTATTCCTCGCCTACACTTCATATGAATGTAAATGCGACGCTTCCTTGCAAGGAAATAGCGTTTGCAGATGTCTACGTATCGTAGCAATGGAGTTCTTATGATTCTTAAAACGCGATATCGCATCTCAATTCTATGTTTCATGGTAAGATATAATATGATTTGCGAAGTGTTATGTATTCCTCGTCTACACTTCAAATGAATGTGAATGCGACTCTTCCTTGCAAGGAAATAGCGTTTGCAGAAGTCTACGTATCGTAGCAATAGATTTCTAATGCTTCTTAAAACGCGATATGGCATCTAATTTCTATGTTTCATTGTAAGATATAATATGATTTTCGATGTGTCATGTATACCTCGTCAACACTTCAAATGAATGTAAATGCGACACTTCCTTGCTAGGAAATAACGTCTGCAGATGTCTAAGTATCGTAGCAATAGTGTTCTAATGCTCCTTATAACGCGATATCGCAACTCATTTCTATGTTTCATGGTAAGATATAATATGATTTGCGAAGTGTTATGTATTCCTCGTCTACACTTCAAATGAATGTAAATGCGACACATCCTTGCAAGGAAATAGCGTTTGCAGATGTCTACATATCGTAGCAATAGAGTTCTAATGCTTCATTTCTATGTTTCATGGTAAGATATAATATGATTTGCGAAGTGTTATGTATTCCTCGTCTACACTTCAAATGAATGTAAATGCGACACTTCCTTGCAAGGAAATTGCGTTTGCAGATGTCTACCTATAGTAGCAATAGAGTTCTAATGCTTCTTAAAACGCGATATCGCATTTCATTTCTATGCTTCATGGTAAGATATAATATGATTTGCGAAGTGTTATGTATTCCTCGTCCACACTTAAATGAATGTAAATGCGACACTTCCTTGCAAGCAAATAGCGTTTGCAGATGTCTACGTGTCGTAGGAAAGGAGTTCTTATGATTCTTAAAACGCGATATCGATCTCAATTCTATGTTTCATGGTAGGATATAATATGATTTGCGAAGTGTTATGTACTCCTCGTCTACACTTCAAATGAATGTAAATGCGACACATCCTTGCAAGGAAATAGCGTCTGCAGATGTCTAGGTATCGTAGCGATAGAGTTCTTATGATTCTTAAAATGCGATATCGCATCTCATTTCTATGTTTCATGGTAATATATAATATGACTTGCGAAGTGTTATGTATTCTTCGTATACACTTCAAATGAATGTAAATGCGACACTTCCTAGCAAGGAAATAGCGTTTGCAGATGTCAACGTGTCGTAGCAATAGTGTTCTAATGCTTCTTAAAACGCGATATCGCATCTCATTTCCATGTTTCATGGTAAGATATAATATGATTTGCGAAGTGTTATGTATTCTTCGTCTACACTTCATATGAATGTTAATGCGACACTTCCTTGAAAGGAAGTAGCGTCTGCAGATGTCTAGGTATCGTAGCGATAGAGTTCTAATGCTTCTTAAAACGCGATATCGCATCTCATTTCTATGTTTCATGGTAAGATATAATATGATTTGCGAAGTGTGATGTATTCCTCGTCTACACTTCAAATGAATGTAAATACGACACTTTCTTGCAAGGAAATAGCGTTTGCAGATGTCTACCTATCGTAGCGGTAGAGTTCTAATGCTTATTAAAACGCGATATCGCATCTCATTTCTATGTTTCATGGAAAGATATTATATAATTTGAGGAGTGTTATGTATTCCTCGCCTACACTTCAAATGAATGTAAATGCGACGCTTCCTTGCAAGGAAATAGCGTTTGCAGATGTCTACGTATCGTAGCAATGGAGTTCTTATGATTCTTAAAACGCGATATCGCATCTCAATTCTATGATTCATGGTAAGATATAATATGATTTGCGAAGTGTTATGTATTCCTCGTCTACACTTCAAATGAATGTGAATGCGACTCTTCCTTGCAAGGAAATAGCGTTTGCAGATGTCTACGTATCGTAGCAATAGATTTCTAATGCTTCTTAAAACGCGATATGGCATCTCATTTCTATGTTTCATTGTAAGATATAATATGATTTTCGATGTGTCATGTATACCTCTTCAACACTTCAAATGAATGTAAATGCGACACTTCCTTGCTAGGAAATAGCGTCTGCAGATGTCTAGGTGTCGTAGCAATAGTGTTCTATTGCTTCTTATAACGCGATATCGCAACTCATTTCTATGTTTCATGGTAAGATATAATATGATTTGCGAAGTGTTATGTATTCCTCGTCTACACTTGAAATGAATGTAAATGCGACACTTCCTTGCTAGGAAATAGCGTCTGCAGATGTCTAGGTATCGTAGCAGTAGAGTTCTAATGCTTCTTAAAACGCGATATCGCATCTCATTTCTATGTTTCATGGAAAGATATTATATAATTTGAGGAGTGTTATGTATTCCTCGCCTACACTTCAAATGAATGTAAATGCGACGCTTCCTTGCAAGGAAATAGCGTTTGCAGATGTCTACGTATCGTAGCAATGGAGTTCTTATGATTCTTAAAACGCGATATCGCATCTCAATTCTATGTTTCATGGTAAGATATAATATGATTTGCGAAGTGTTATGTATTCCTCGTCTACACTTCAAATGAATGTGAATGCGACTCTTCCTTGCAAGGAAATAGCGTTTGCAGAAGTCTACGTATCGTAGCAATAGATTTCTAATGCTTCTTAAAACGCGATATGGCATCTAATTTCTATGTTTCATTGTAAGATATAATATGATTTTCGATGTGTCATGTATACCTCGTCAACACTTCAAATGAATGTAAATGCGACACTTCCTTGCTAGGAAATAACGTCTGCAGATGTCTAAGTATCGTAGCAATACTGTTCTAATGCTCCTTATAACGCGATATCGCAACTCATTTCTATGTTTCATGGTAAGATATAATATGATTTGCGAAGTGTTATGTATTCCTCGTCTACACTTCAAATGAATGTAAATGCGACACATCCTTGCAAGGAAATAGCGTTTGCAGATGTCTACATATCGTAGCAATAGATTTCTAATGCTTCAATTCTATGTTTCATGGTAAGATATAATATGATTTGCGAAGTGTTATGTATTCCTCGTCTACACTTCAAATGAATGTAAATGCAACACTTCCTTGCAAGGAAATTGCGTTTGCAGATGTCTACCTATAGTAGCAATAGAGTTCTAATGCTTCTTAAAACGCGATATCGCATCTCATTTCTATGCTTCATGGTAAGATATAATATGATTTGCGAAGTGTTATGTATTCTTCGTTTACACTTCAAATGAATGTAAATGCGACCCTTCCTTGCTAGGAAATAGCGTTTGCAGATTTCTGCGTATCGTAGCAATAGAGTTCTTATGATTCTTAAATCGCGAAATCGCATCTAATTTCTATGTTTCATGGTAAGATATAATATGATTTGCGAAGTGTTATGTACTCCTCGTCTACACTTCAAATGAATGTAAATGCGACACTTCCTTGAAAGGAAGTAGCGTCTGCAGATGTCTAGGTATCGTAGCGATAGAGTTCTAATGCTTCTTAAAACGCGATATCGCATCTCATTTCTATGTTTCATGGTAAGATATAATATGATTTGCGATGTGTGATGTATTCCTCGTCTACACTTCAAATGAATGTAAATGCGACACTTTCTTGCAAGGAAATAGCGTTTGCAGATGTCTACCTATCGTAGCAGTAGAGTTCTAATGCGTATTAAAACGCGATATCGCATCTCATTTCTATGTTTCATGGAAAGATATTATATAATTTGAGGAGTGTTATGTATTCCTCGCCTACACTTCAAATGAAGGTAAATGCGACGCTTCCTTGCAAGGAAATAGCGTTTGCAGATGTCTACGTATCGTAGCAATGGAGTTCTTATGATTCTTAAAACGCGATATCGCATCTCAATTCTATGATTCATGGTAAGATATAATATGATTTGCGAAGTGTTATGTATTCCTCGTCTACACTTCAAATGAATGTGAATGCGACTCGTCCTTGCAAGGAAATAGCGTTTGCAGATGTCTACGTATCGTGGCAATAGATTTCTAATGCTTCTTAAAACGCGATATGGCATCTCATTTCTATGTTTCATTGTAAGATATAATATGATTTTCGATGTGTCATGTATACCTCCTCAACACTTCAAATGAATGTAAATGCGACACTTCCTCGCTAGGAAATAGCGTTTGCAGATGTCTACGTGTCGTAGCAATAGAGATCTAATGCTTCATTTCTATGTTTCATGGTAAGATATAATATGATTTGCGTAGTGTTATGTATTCCTCGTGTACACTTCATATGAATGTTAATGCGACACTTCCTTGCAAGGAAAGAGCGTTTGCAGATGTCTAAGTATCGTAGCAATAGAGTTCTTATGATTCTTAAAGCGCGAAATCGCATCTCATTTCTATGTTTCATGGTAAGATATAATATGATTTGCGAAGTGTTATGTACTCCTCGTCTACACTTCAAATGAATGTAAATGCGACACTTCCTTGGAAGGAAGTAGCGTCTGCAGATGTCTAGGTATCGTAGCAATAGATTTCAAATGCTTCTTAAAACGATATATTGCATCCCCTATATATGTTTAATGATAAGATATAATATTCATTGCGAAGTGTTGTGCATTCCTCGTCTACACTTCAAATGAATGTAAATGCGACACTTCCTTGCAAGGAAATAGCGTTTGCAGATGTCTACGTATCGTAGCAATAGATTTCTAATGCTTCTTAAAACGCGATATCGCATCTCATTTCTATGTTTCATGGTAAGATATAATATGATTTGCGAAGTGTTATGTATTCTTCGTTTACACTTCAAATGAATGTAAATGCGACCCTTCCTTGCTAGGAAATAGCGTTTGCAGATTTCTGCGTATCGTAGCTATAGAGTTCTTATGATTCTTAAAACGCGATATCGCATCTCATTTCTATGTTTCATGGTAAGATATAATATGATTTGCGAAGTGTTATGTATTCTTCGTCTACACTTCAAATGAATGTAAATGCGACACTTCCTAGCAAGGAAATAGCGTTTGCAGATGTCTACGTATCGTAGCAATAGTGTTCTAATGCTACTTAAAACGCGATATCGCATCTCATTTCCATGTTTCATGGTAAGATATAATATGATTTGCGAACTGTTATGTATTCCTCGTCTACACTTCATATGAATGTAAATGCGACACTTCCTTGCAAGGAAATAGCGTTTGCAGATGTCTACCTATCGTAGCAGTAGAGTTCTAATGCTTATTAAAACGCGATATCGCATCTCATTTCTATGTTTCATGGTAAGATATAATATGATTTGCGAAGTGTTATGTATTCCTCGTCTACACTTCAAATGAATGTAATGCGACACTTCCTCGCTAGGAAATAGCGTTTGCAGATGTCTACGTGTCGTAGCAATAGAGATCTAATGCTTCATTTCTATGTTTCATGGTAAGATATAATATGATTTGCGAAGTGATATGTATTCCACGTCTACACTTCAAATGAATGTAAATGCGACACTTCCTTGCAAGGAAATAGCGTTTGCAGATGTCTACCTATCGTAGCAGTAGAGTTCTAATGATTATTAGAATGCGATATCGCATCTCATTTCTATGTTTCATGGTAAGATATAATATGATTTGCGAAGTGTTATGTATTCTTCGTCTACACTTGAAATGAATGTAAATGCGACACTTCCTTGCAAAGAAATAGCGTTTGCAGATGTCTACGTATCGTAGCAATAGATTTCAAATGCTTCTTAAAACGCGATATCGCATCTCATATCTACGTTTCATGGTAAGATATAATATGATTTGCGAAGTGTTATGTATTCCTCGTCTACACTTCAAATGAATGTAAATGCGACACTTCCTTGCAAGGAAATTGCGTTTGCAGATGTCTACCTATAGAAGCAATAGAGTTCTAATGCTTCTTAAAACGCGATATCGCATCTCATTTCAATGCTTCATGGTAAGATATAATATGATTTGCGAAGTGTTATGTATTCCTCGTCCACACTTCAAATGAATGTACATGCGACACTTCCTCGCTAGGAAATAGCGTTTGCAGATGTCTACGTGTCGTAGCAATAGAGATCTAATGCTTCATTTCTATGTTTCATGGTAAGATATAATATGATTTGCGTAGTGTTATGTATTCCTCGTGTACACTTCATATGAATGTTAATGCGACACTTCCTTGCAAGGAAAGAGCGTTTGCAGATGTCTAAGTATCGTAGCAATAGAGTTCTTATGATTCTTAAAACGCGAAATCGCATCTCATTTCTATGTCTCATGGTAAGATATAATATGATTTGCGAAGTGTTATGTACTCCTCTTCTACACTTCAAATGAATGTAAATGCGACACTTCCTTGGAAGGAAGTAGCGTCTGCAGATGTCTAGGTATCGTAGCAATAGATTTCAAATGCTTCTTAAAACGATATATTGCATCTCATATATATGTTTAATGATAAGATATAATATTCATTGCGAAGTGTTGTGCATTCCTCGTCTACACTTCAAATGAATGTAAATGCGACACTTCCTTGCAAGGAAATAGCGTTTGCAGATGTCTACGTATCGTAGCAATAGATTTCTAATGCTTCTTAAAACGCGATATCGCATCTCATTTCTATGTTTCATGGTAAGATATAATATGATTTGCGAAGTGTTATGTATTCTTCGTTTACACTTCAAATGAATGTAAATGCGACCCTTCCTTGCTAGGAAATAGCGTTTGCAGATTTCTGCGTATCGTAGCTATAGAGTTCTTATGATTCTTAAAACGCGATATCGCACCTCATTTCTATGTTTCATGGTAAGATATAATATGATTTGCGAAGTGTTATGTATTCTTCGTCTACACTTCAAATGAATGTAAATGCGACACTTCCTAGCAAGGAAATAGCGTTTGCAGGTGTCTACGTATCGTAGCAATAGTGTTCTAATGCTACTTAAAACGCGATATCGCATCTCATTTCCATGTTTCATGGTAAGATATAATATGATTTGCGAAGTGTTATGTATTCCTCGTCTACACTTCATATGAATGTAAATGCGACACTTCCTTGCAAGGAAATAGCGTTTGCAGATGTCTACCTATCGTAGCAGTAGAGTTCTAATGCTTATTAAAACGCGATATCGCATCTGATTTCTATGTTTCATGGTAAGATATAATATGATTTGCGAAGTGTTATGTATTCCTCGTCTACACTTCAAATGAATGTAAATGCGACACTTCCTAGCAAGGAAATAGCGTTTGCAGGTGTCTACGTATCGTAGCAATAGTGTTCTAATGCTACTTAAAACGCGATATCGCATCTCATTTCCATGTTTCATGGTAAGATATAATATGATTTGCGAAGTGTTATGTATTCCTCGTCTACACTTCATATGAATGTAAATGCGACACTTCCTTGCAAGGAAATAGCGTTTGCAGATGTCTACCTATCGTAGCAGTAGAGTTCTAATGCTTATTAAAACGCGATATCGCATCTCATTTCTATGTTTCATGGTAAGATATAATATGATTTGCGAAGTGTTATGTATTCCTCGTCTACACTTCAAATGAATGTAAATGCGACACTTCCTCGCTAGGAAATAGCGTTTGCAGATGTCTACGTGTCGTAGCAATAGAGATCTAATGCTTCATTTCTATGTTTCATGGTAAGATATAAAATGATTTGCGAAGTGTTATGTATTCCACGTCTACACTTCAAATGAATGTAAATGCGACACTTCCTTGCAAGGAAATAGCGTTTGCAGATGTCTACCTATCGTAGCAGTAGAGTTCTAATGATTATTAGAATGCGATATCGCATCTCATTTCTATGTTTCATGGTAAGATATAATATGATTTGCGAAGTGATATGTATTCTTCGTCTACACTTCAAATGAATGTAAATGCGACACTTCCTAGCAAGGAAATATCGTTTGCAGATGTCTACGTATCTTAGCAATAGTGTTCTAATGCTTCTTAAAACGCGATATCGCATCTCATTTCCATGTTTCATGGTAAGATATAATATGATTTGCGAAGTGTGTGTATTCCACGTCTACACTTCAAATGAATGTAAATGCGACACTTCCTTGCAAAGAAATAGCGTTTGCAGATGTCTACGTATCGTAGCAATAGATTTCAAATGCTTCTTAAAACGCGATATCGCATCTCATATCTATGTTTCATGGTAAGATATAATATGATTTGCGAAGTGTTATGTATTCCTCGTCTACACTTCAAATGAATGTGAATGCGACTCGTCCTTGCAAGGAAATAGCGTTTGCAGATGTCTAGGTATCGTGGCAATAGATTTCTAATGCTTCTTAAAACGCGATATGGCATCTCATTTCTATGTTTCATTGTAAGATATAATATGATTTTCGATGTGTCATGTATACCTCCTCAACACTTCAAATGAATGTAAATGCGACACTTCCTCGCTAGGAAATAGCGTTTGCAGATGTCTACGTGTCGTAGCAATAGAGATCTAATGCTTCATTTCTATGTTTCATGGTAAGATATAATATGATTTGCGTAGTGTTATGTATTCCTCGTGTACACTTCATATGAATGTTAATGCGACACTTCCTTGCAAGGAAAGAGCGTTTGCAGATGTCTAAGTATCGTAGCAATAGAGTTCTTATGATTCTTAAAGCGCGAAATCGCATCTCATTTCTATGTTTCATGGTAAGATATAATATGATTTGCGAAGTGTTATGTACTCCTCGTCTACACTTCAAATGAATGTAAATGCGACACTTCCTTGGAAGGAAGTAGCGTCTGCAGATGTCTAGGTATCGTAGCAATAGATTTCAAATGCTTCTTAAAACGATATATTGCATCTCATATATATGTTTAATGATAAGATATAATATTCATTGCGAAGTGTTGTGCATTCCTCGTCTACACTTCAAATGAATGTAAATGCGACACTTCCTTGCAAGGAAATAGCGTTTGCAGATGTCTACGTATCGTAGCAATAGATTTCTAATGCTTCTTAAAACGCGATATCGCATCTCATTTCTATGTTTCATGGTAAGATATAATATGATTTGCGAAGTGTTATGTATTCTTCGTTTACACTTCAAATGAATGTAAATGCGACCCTTCCTTGCTAGGAAATAGCGTTTGCAGATTTCTGCGTATCGTAGCTATAGAGTTCTTATGATTCTTAAAACGCGATATCGCATCTCATTTCTATGTTTCATGGTAAGATATAATATGATTTGCGAAGTGTTATGTATTCTTCGTCTACACTTCAAATGAATGTAAATGCGACACTTCCTAGCAAGGAAATAGCGTTTGCAGATGTCTACGTATCGTAGCAATAGTGTTCTAATGCTACTTAAAACGCGATATCGCATCTCATTTCCATGTTTCATGGTAAGATATAATATGATTTGCGAACTGTTATGTATTCCTCGTCTACACTTCATATGAATGTAAATGCGACACTTCCTTGCAAGGAAATAGCGTTTGCAGATGTCTACCTATCGTAGCAGTAGAGTTCTAATGCTTATTAAAACGCGATATCGCATCTCATTTCTATGTTTCATGGTAAGATATAATATGATTTGCGAAGTGTTATGTATTCCTCGTCTACACTTCAAATGAATGTAATGCGACACTTCCTCGCTAGGAAATAGCGTTTGCAGATGTCTACGTGTCGTAGCAATAGAGATCTAATGCTTCATTTCTATGTTTCATGGTAAGATATAATATGATTTGCGAAGTGTTATGTATTCCACGTCTACACTTCAAATGAATGTAAATGCGACACTTCCTTGCAAGGAAATAGCGTTTGCAGATGTCTACCTATCGTAGCAGTAGAGTTCTAATGATTATTAGAATGCGATATCGCATCTCATTTCTATGTTTCATGGTAAGATATAATATGATTTGCGAAGTGTTATGTATTCTTCGTCTACACTTGAAATGAATGTAAATGCGACACTTCCTTGCAAAGAAATAGCGTTTGCAGATGTCTACGTATCGTAGCAATAGATTTCAAATGCTTCTTAAAACGCGATATCGCATCTCATATCTACGTTTCATGGTAAGATATAATATGATTTGCGAAGTGTTATGTATTCCTCGTCTACACTTCAAATGAATGTAAATGCGACACTTCCTTGCAAGGAAATTGCGTTTGCAGATGTCTACCTATAGAAGCAATAGAGTTCTAATGCTTCTTAAAACGCGATATCGCATCTCATTTCAATGCTTCATGGTAAGATATAATATGATTTGCGAAGTGTTATGTATTCCTCGTCCACACTTCAAATGAATGTACATGCGACACTTCCTCGCTAGGAAATAGCGTTTGCAGATGTCTACGTGTCGTAGCAATAGAGATCTAATGCTTCATTTCTATGTTTCATGGTAAGATATAATATGATTTGCGTAGTGTTATGTATTCCTCGTGTACACTTCATATGAATGTTAATGCGACACTTCCTTGCAAGGAAAGAGCGTTTGCAGATGTCTAAGTATCGTAGCAATAGAGTTCTTATGATTCTTAAAACGCGAAATCGCATCTCATTTCTATGTCTCATGGTAAGATATAATATGATTTGCGAAGTGTTATGTACTCCTCTTCTACACTTCAAATGAATGTAAATGCGACACTTCCTTGGAAGGAAGTAGCGTCTGCAGATGTCTAGGTATCGTAGCAATAGATTTCAAATGCTTCTTAAAACGATATATTGCATCTCATATATATGTTTAATGATAAGATATAATATTCATTGCGAAGTGTTGTGCATTCCTCGTCTACACTTCAAATGAATGTAAATGCGACACTTCCTTGCAAGGAAATAGCGTTTGCAGATGTCTACGTATCGTAGCAATAGTGTTCTAATGCTACTTAAAACGCGATATCGCATCTCATTTCCATGTTTCATGGTAAGATATAATATGATTTGCGAAGTGTTATGTATTCCTCGTCTACACTTCATATGAATGTAAATGCGACACTTCCTTGCAAGGAAATAGCGTTTGCAGATGTCTACCTATCGTAGCAGTAGAGTTCTAATGCTTATTAAAACGCGATATCGCATCTGATTTCTATGTTTCATGGTAAGATATAATATGATTTGCGAAGTGTTATGTATTCCTCGTCTACACTTCAAATGAATGTAAATGCGACACTTCCTAGCAAGGAAATAGCGTTTGCAGATGTCTACGTATCGTAGCAATAGTGTTCTAATGCTACTTAAAACGCGATATCGCATCTCATTTCCATGTTTCATGGTAAGATATAATATGATTTGCGAAGTGTTATGTATTCCTCGTCTACACTTCATATGAATGTAAATGCGACACTTCCTTGCAAGGAAATAGCGTTTGCAGATGTCTACCTATCGTAGCAGTAGAGTTCTAATGCTTATTAAAACGCGATATCGCATCTCATTTCTATGTTTCATGGTAAGATATAATATGATTTGCGAAGTGTTATGTATTCCTCGTCTACACTTCAAATGAATGTAAATGCGACACTTCCTCGCTAGGAAATAGCGTTTGCAGATGTCTACGTGTCGTAGCAATAGAGATCTAATGCTTCATTTCTATGTTTCATGGTAAGATATAAAATGATTTGCGAAGTGTTATGTATTCCACGTCTACACTTCAAATGAATGTAAATGCGACACTTCCTTGCAAGGAAATAGCGTTTGCAGATGTCTACCTATCGTAGCAGTAGAGTTCTAATGATTATTAGAATGCGATATCGCATCTCATTTCTATGTTTCATGGTAAGATATAATATGATTTGCGAAGTGATATGTATTATTCGTCTACACTTCAAATGAATGTAAATGCGACACTTCCTAGCAAGGAAATATCGTTTGCAGATGTCTACGTATCTTAGCAATAGTGTTCTAATGCTTCTTAAAACGCGATATCGCATCTCATTTCCATGTTTCATGGTAAGATATAATATGATTTGCGAAGTGTGTGTATTCCACGTCTACACTTCAAATGAATGTAAATGCGACACTTCCTTGCAAAGAAATAGCGTTTGCAGATGTCTACGTATCGTAGCAATAGATTTCAAATGCTTCTTAAAACGCGATATCGCATCTCATATCTATGTTTCATGGTAAGATATAATATGATTTGCGAAGTGTTATGTATTCCTCGTCTACACTTCATATGAATGTAAATGCGGCACTTCCTTGCAAAGAAATAGCGTTTGCAGATGTCTACGTATCGTAGCAATAGATTTCTAATGCTTCTTAAAACGCGATATCGCATCTCATTTCTATGTTTCATGGTAAGATATAATATGATTTGCGAAGTGTTATATATTCCTCGTCTACACTTCAAATGAATGTAAATGCGACACATCCTTGCATGGAAATAGCGTTTGCAGATGTCTACGTATCGTAGCAATAGAGTTCTTATGATTCTCAAAACGCGATATCGCATCTCACTTCTATTATTCATGGTAAGATATAATATGATTTGCGAAGTGTTATGTATTCCTCGTCTACACTTCAAATGAATGTAAATGCGAAACTTCCTTGCAAGGAAAGAGCGTTTGCAGATGTCTAAGTATCGTAGCAATAGAGTTCTTATGATTCTTAAAACGCGAAATCGCATCTCATTTCTATGTTTCATTGTAAGATATAATATGATTTGCGAAGTGTTATGTATTCCTCATCTACACTTCAAATGAATGTAAATGCGACTCTTCCTTGCAAGGGAATAGCATTTGCAGAAGTCTACGTACCGTAGCAATAGATTTCTAATGCTTCTTAAAACGCGATATCGCATCTCATTTCTATGTTTCATGGTAAGATATAATATGATTTGCGAAGTGTTATGTATTCCTCGTCTACACTTCAAATGAATGTTAGTGCGACACTTCCTTGCTAGGAAATAGCGTCTGCAGATGTCTAGGTATCGTAGCAATAGAGTTCTAATGCTTATTAAAACGCGATATCGCATCTCATTTCTATGTTTCATTCTAAGATATAATATGATTTGCGAAGTGTTATGTATTCCTCGTCTACACTTCAAATGAATGTAAATGCGACACTTCCTCGCTAGGAAATAGCGTTTGCAGATGTCTACGTGTCGTAGCAATAGAGATCTAATGCTTCATTTCTATGTTTCATGGTAAGATATAATATGATTTGCGTAGTGTTATGTATTCCTCGTGTACACTTCATATGATTGTTAATGCGACACTTCCTTGCAAGGAAAGAGCGTTTGCAGATGTCTAAGTATCGTAGCAATAGAGTTCTTATGATTCTTAAAACGCGAAATCGCATCTCATTTCTATGTCTCATGGTAAGATATAATATGATTTGCGAAGTGTTATGTACTCCTCTTCTACACTTCAAATGAATGTAAATGCGACACTTCCTTGGAAGGAAGTAGCGTCTGCAGATGTCTAGGTATCGTAGCAATAGATTTCAAATGCTTCTTAAAACGATATATTGCATCTCATATATATGTTTAATGATAAGATATAATATTCATTGCGAAGTGTTGTGCATTCCTCGTCTACACTTCAAATGAATGTAAATGCGACACTTCCTTCCAAGGAAATAGCGTTTGCAGATGTCTACGTATCGTAGCAATAGATTTCTAATGCTTCTTAAAACGCGATATCGCATCTCATTTCTATGTTTCATGGTAAGATATAATATGATTTGCGAAGTGTTATGTATTCTTCGTTTACACTTCAAATGAATGTAAATGCGACCCTTCCTTGCTAGGAAATAGCGTTTGCAGATTTCTGCGTATCGTAGCTATAGAGTTCTTATGATTCTTAAAACGCGATATCGCACCTCATTTCTATGTCCATGGTAAGATATAATATGATTTGCGAAGTGTTATGTATTCTTCGTCTACACTTCAAATGAATGTAAATGCGACACTTCCTAGCAAGGAAATAGCGTTTGCAGGTGTCTACGTATCGTAGCAATAGTGTTCTAATGCTACTTAAAACGCGATATCGCATCTCATTTCCATGTTTCATGGTAAGATATAATATGATTTGCGAAGTGTTATGTATTCCTCGTCTACACTTCATATGAATGTAAATGCGACACTTCCTTGCAAGGAAATAGCGTTTGCAGATGTCTACCTATCGTAGCAGTAGAGTTCTAATGCTTATTAAAACGCGATATCGCATCTCATTTCTATGTTTCATGGTAAGATATAATATGATTTGCGAAGTGTTATGTATTCCTCGTCTACACTTCATATGAATGTAAATGCGGCACTTCCTTGCAAAGAAATAGCGTTTGCAGATGTCTACGTATCGTAGCAATAGATTTCTAATGCTTCTTAAAACGCGATATCGCATCTCATTTCTATGTTTCATGGTAAGATATAATATGATTTGCGAAGTGTTATATATTCCTCGTCTACACTTCATATGAATGTAAATGCGACACATCCTTGCATGGAAATAGCGTTTGCAGATGTCTACGTGTCGTAGGAAAGGAGTTCTTATGATTCTTAAAACGCGATATCGATCTCAATTCTATGTTTCATGGTAGGATATAATATGATTTGCGAAGTGTTATGTATTCCTCGTCTAGACTTCAAATGAATGTAAATGCGACACATCCTTGCAAGGAAATAGCGTCTGCAGATGTCTAGGTATCGTAGCGATAGAGTTCCTATGATTCTTAAAATGCGATATCGCATCTCATTTCTATGTTTCATGGTAAGATATAATATGACTTGCGAAGTGTTATGTATTCTTCGTATACACTTCAAATGAATGTAAATGCGACACTTCCTAGCAAGGAAATAGCGTTTGCAGATGTCTACGTGTCGTAGCAATAGTGTTCTAATGCTTCTTAAAACGCGATATCGCATCTCATTTCCATGTTTCATGGTAAGATATAATATGATTTGCGAAGTGTTATGTATTCCTCGTCTACACTTCATATGAATGTTAATGCGACACTTCCTTGAAAGGAAGTAGCGTCTGCAGATGTCTAGGTATCGTAGCGATAGAGTTCTAATGCTTCTTAAAACGCGATATCGCATCTCATTTCTATGTTTCATGTTAAGATATAATATGATTTGCGAAGTGTGATGTATTCCTCGTCTACACTTCAAATGAATGTAAATACGACACTTTCTTGCAAGGAAAAAGCGTTTGCAGATGTCTACCTATCGTAGCAGTAGAGTTCTAATGCTTATTAAAACGCGATATCGCATCTCATTTCTATGTTACATGGAAAGATATTATATAATTTGAGGAGTGTTATGTATTCCTCGCCTACACTTCAAATGAATGTAAATGCGACGCTTCCTTGCAAGGAAATAGCGTTTGCAGATGTCTACGTACCGTAGCAATAGATTTCTAATGCTTCTTAAAACGCGATATCGCATCTCATTTCTATGTTTCATGGTAAGATATAATATGATTTGCGAAGTGTTATGTATTCCTCGTCTACACTTCAAATGAATGTTAGTGCGACACTTCCTTGCTAGGAAATAGCGTCTGCAGATGTCTAGGTATCGTAGCAATAGAGTTCTAATGCTTATTAAAACGCGATATCGCATCTCATTTCTATGTTTCATTCTAAGATATAATATGATTTGCGAAGTGTTATGTATTCCTCGTCTACACTTCAAATGAATGTACATGCGACACTTCCTCGCTAGGAAATAGCGTTTGCAGATGTCTACGTGTCGTAGCAATAGAGATCTAATGCTTCATTTCTATGTTTCATGGTAAGATATAATATGATTTGCGTAGTGTTATGTATTCCTCGTGTACACTTCATATGAATGTTAATGCGACACTTCCTTGCAAGGAAAGAGCGTTTGCAGATGTCTAAGTATCGTAGCAATAGAGTTCTTATGATTCTTAAAACGCGAAATCGCATCTCATTTCTATGTCTCATGGTAAGATATAATATGATTTGCGAAGTGTTATGTACTCCTCTTCTACACTTCAAATGAATGTAAATGCGACACTTCCTTGGAAGGAAGTAGCGTCTGCAGATGTCTAGGTATCGTAGCAATAGATTTCAAATGCTTCTTAAAACGATATATTGCATCTCATATATATGTTTAATGATAAGATATAATATTCATTGCGAAGTGTTGTGCATTCCTCGTCTACACTTCAAATGAATGTAAATGCGACACTTCCTTGCAAGGAAATAGCGTTTGCAGATGTCTACGTATCGTAGCAATAGATTTCCAATGCTTCTTAAAACGCGATATCGCATCTCATTTCTATGTTTCATGGTAAGATATAATATGATTTGCGAAGTGTTATGTATTCTTCGTTTACACTTCAAATGAATGTAAATGCGACCCTTCCTTGCTAGGAAATAGCGTTTGCAGATTTCTGCGTATCGTAGCTATAGAGTTCTTATGATTCTTAAAAC
The DNA here is from genome assembly GCF_050948175.1 of Xylocopa sonorina. Taxonomy (NCBI): domain Eukaryota; kingdom Metazoa; phylum Arthropoda; class Insecta; order Hymenoptera; family Apidae; genus Xylocopa; species Xylocopa sonorina. The sequence goes on from NW_027490164.1 coordinate 1,112,058, forward strand.
GCGATATCGCACCTCATTTCTATGTTTCATGGTAAGATATAATATGATTTGCGAAGTGTTATGTATTCTTCGTCTACACTTCAAATGAATGTAAATGCGACACTTCCTAGCAAGGAAATAGCGTTTGCAGGTGTCTACGTATCGTAGCAATAGTGTTCTAATGCTACTTAAAACGCGATATCGCATCTCATTTCCATGTTTCATGGTAAGATATAATATGATTTGCGAAGTGTTATGTATTCCTCGTCTACACTTCATATGAATGTAAATGCGACACTTCCTTGCAAGGAAATAGCGTTTGCAGATGTCTACCTATCGTAGCAGTAGAGTTCTAATGCTTATTAAAACGCGATATCGCATCTCATTTCTATGTTTCATGGTAAGATATAATATGATTTGCGAAGTGTTATGTATTCCTCGTCTACACTTCAAATGAATGTAAATGCGACACTTTCTTGCAAGGAAAAAGCGTTTGCAGATGTCTACCTATCGTAGCAGTAGAGTTCTAATGCTTATTAAAACGCGATATCGCATCTCATTTCTATGTTACATGGAAAGATATTATATAATTTGAGGAGTGTTATGTATTCCTCGCCTATACTTCAAATGAATGTAAATGCGACGCTTCCTTGCAAGGAAATAGCGTTTGCAGATGTCTACGTACCGTAGCAATAGATTTCTAATGCTTCTTAAAACGCGATATCGCATCTCATTTCTATGTTTCATGGTAAGATATAATATGATTTGCGAAGTGTTATGTATTCCTCGTCTACACTTCAAATGAATGTTAGTGCGACACTTCCTTGCTAGGAAATAGCGTCTGCAGATGTCTAGGTATCGTAGCAATAGAGTTCTAATGCTTATTAAAACGCGATATCGCATCTCATTTCTATGTTTCATTCTAAGATATAATATGATTTGCGAAGTGTTATGTATTCCTCGTCTACACTTCAAATGAATGTACATGCGACACTTCCTCGCTAGGAAATAGCGTTTGCAGATGTCTACGTGTCGTAGCAATAGAGATCTAATGCTTCATTTCTATGTTTCATGGTAAGATATAATATGATTTGCGTAGTGTTATGTATTCCTCGTGTACACTTCATATGAATGTTAATGCGACACTTCCTTGCAAGGAAAGAGCGTTTGCAGATGTCTAAGTATCGTAGCAATAGAGTTCTTATGATTCTTAAAACGCGAAATCGCATCTCATTTCTATGTCTCATGGTAAGATATAATATGATTTGCGAAGTGTTATGTACTCCTCTTCTACACTTCAAATGAATGTAAATGCGACACTTCCTTGGAAGGAAGTAGCGTCTGCAGATGTCTAGGTATCGTAGCAATAGATTTCAAATGCTTCTTAAAACGATATATTGCATCTCATATATATGTTTAATGATAAGATATAATATTCATTGCGAAGTGTTGTGCATTCCTCGTCTACACTTCAAATGAATGTAAATGCGACACTTCCTTGCAAGGAAATAGCGTTTGCAGATGTCTACGTATCGTAGCAATAGATTTCTAATGCTTCTTAAAACGCGATATCGCATCTCATTTCTATGTTTCATGGTAAGATATAATATGATTTGCGAAGTGTTATGTATTCTTCGTTTACACTTCAAATGAATGTAAATGCGACCCTTCCTTGCTAGGAAATAGCGTTTGCAGATTTCTGCGTATCGTAGCTATAGAGTTCTTATGATTCTTAAAACGCGATATCGCACCTCATTTCTATGTTTCATGGTAAGATATAATATGATTTGCGAAGTGTTATGTATTCTTCGTCTACACTTCAAATGAATGTAAATGCGACACTTCCTAGCAAGGAAATAGCGTTTGCAGGTGTCTACGTATCGTAGCAATAGTGTTCTAATGCTACTTAAAACGCGATATCGCATCTCATTTCCATGTTTCATGGTAAGATATAATATGATTTGCGAAGTGTTATGTATTCCTCGTCTACACTTCATATGAATGTAAATGCGACACTTCCTTGCAAGGAAATAGCGTTTGCAGATGTCTACCTATCGTAGCAGTAGAGTTCTAATGCTTATTAAAACGCGATATCGCATCTCATTTCTATGTTTCATGGTAAGATATAATATGATTTGCGAAGTGTTATGTATTCCTCGTCTACACTTCAAATGAATGTAAATGCGACACTTCCTCGCTAGGAAATAGCGTTTGCAGATGTCTACGTGTCGTAGCAATAGAGATCTAATGCTTCATTTCTATGTTTCATGGTAAGATATAAAATGATTTGCGAAGTGTTATGTATTCCACGTCTACACTTCAAATGAATGTAAATGCGTCACTTCCTTGCAAGGAAATAGCGTTTGCAGATGTCTACCTATCGTAGCAGTAGAGTTCTAATGATTATTAGAATGCGATATCGCATCTCATTTCTATGTTTCATGGTAAGATATAATATGATTTGCGAAGTGATATGTATTATTCGTCTACACTTCAAATGAATGTAAATGCGACACTTCCTAGCAAGGAAATATCGTTTGCAGATGTCTACGTATCTTAGCAATAGTGTTCTAATGCTTCTTAAAACGCGATATCGCATCTCATTTCCATGTTTCATGGTAAGATATAATATGATTTGCGAAGTGTGTGTATTCCACGTCTACACTTCAAATGAATGTAAATGCGACACTTCCTTGCAAAGAAATAGCGTTTGCAGATGTCTACGTATCGTAGCAATAGATTTCAAATGCTTCTTAAAACGCGATATCGCATCTCATATCTATGTTTCATGGTAAGATATAATATGATTTGCGAAGTGTTATGTATTCCTCGTCTACACTTCATATGAATGTAAATGCGGCACTTCCTTGCAAAGAAATAGCGTTTGCAGATGTCTACGTATCGTAGCAATAGATTTCTAATGCTTCTTAAAACGCGATATCGCATCTCATTTCTATGTTTCATGGTAAGATATAATATGATTTGCGAAGTGTTATATATTCCTCGTCTACACTTCAAATGAATGTAAATGCGACACATCCTTGCATGGAAATAGCGTTTGCAGATGTCTACGTATCGTAGCAATAGAGTTCTTATGATTCTCAAAACGCGATATCGCATCTCACTTCTATTATTCATGGTAAGATATAATATGATTTGCGAAGTGTTATGTATTCCTCGTCTACACTTCAAATGAATGTAAATGCGAAACTTCCTTGCAAGGAAAGAGCGTTTGCAGATGTCTAAGTATCGTAGCAATAGAGTTCTTATGATTCTTAAAACGCGAAATCGCATCTCATTTCTATGTTTCATTGTAAGATATAATATGATTTGCGAAGTGTTATGTATTCCTCATCTACACTTCAAATGAATGTAAATGCGACTCTTCCTTGCAAGGGAATAGCGTTTGCAGAAGTCTACGTACCGTAGCAATAGATTTCTAATGCTTCTTAAAACGCGATATCGCATCTCATTTCTATGTTTCATGGTAAGATATAATATGATTTGCGAAGTGTTATGTATTCCTCGTCTGCACTTCAAATGAATGTTAGTGCGACACTTCCTTGCTAGGAAATAGCGTCTGCAGATGTCTAGGTATCGTAGCAATAGAGTTCTAATGCTTATTAAAACGCGATATCGCATCTCATTTCTATGTTTCATTCTAAGATATAATATGATTTGCGAAGTGTTATGTATTCCTCGTCTACACTTCAAATGAATGTAAATGCGACACTTCCTCGCTAGGAAATAGCGTTTGCAGATGTCTACGTGTCGTAGCAATAGAGATCTAATGCTTCATTTCTATGTTTCATGGTAAGATATAATATGATTTGCGTAGTGTTATGTATTCCTCGTGTACACTTCATATGATTGTTAATGCGACACTTCCTTGCAAGGAAAGAGCGTTTGCAGATGTCTAAGTATCGTAACAATAGAGTTCTTATGATTCTTAAAACGCGAAATCGCATCTCATTTCTATGTCTCATGGTAAGATATAATATGATTTGCGAAGTGTTATGTACTCCTCTTCTACACTTCAAATGAATGTAAATGCGACACTTCCTTGGAAGGAAGTAGCGTCTGCAGATGTCTACGTATCGTAGCAATAGATTTCAAATGCTTCTTAAAACGATATATTGCATCTCATATATATGTTTAATGATAAGATATAATATTCATTGCGAAGTGTTGTGCATTCCTCGTCTACACTTCAAATGAATGTAAATGCGACACTTCCTTGCAAGGAAATAGCGTTTGCAGATGTCTACGTATCGTAGCAATAGATTTCTAATGCTTCTTAAAACGCGATATCGCATCTCATTTCTATGTTTCATGGTAAGATATAATATGATTTGCGAAGTGTTATGTAATCTTCGTTTACACTTCAAATGAATGTAAATGCGACCCTTCCTTGCTAGGAAATAGCGTTTGCAGATTTCTGCGTATCGTAGCAATAGAGTTCTTATGATTCTTAAAACGCGATATCGCACCTCATTTCTATGTCCATGGTAAGATATAATATGATTTGCGAAGTGTTATGTATTCTTCGTCTACACTTCAAATGAATGTAAATGCGACACTTCCTAGCAAGGAAATAGCGTTTGCAGGTGTCTACGTATCGTAGCAATAGTGTTCTAATGCTACTTAAAACGCGATATCGCATCTCATTTCCATGTTTCATGGTAAGATATAATATGATTTGCGAAGTGTTATGTATTCCTCGTCTACACTTCATATGAATGTAAATGCGACACTTCCTTGCAAGGAAATAGCGTTTGCAGATGTCTACCTATCGTAGCAGTAGAGTTCTAATGCTTATTAAAACGCGATATCGCATCTCATTTCTATGTTTCATGGTAAGATATAATATGATTTGCGAAGTGTTATGTATTCCTCGTCTACACTTCATATGAATGTAAATGCGGCACTTCCTTGCAAAGAAATAGCGTTTGCAGATGTCTACGTATCGTAGCAATAGATTTCTAATGCTTCTTAAAACGCGATATCGCATCTCATTTCTATGTTTCATGGTAAGATATAATATGATTTGCGAAGTGTTATATATTCCTCGTCTACACTTCATATGAATGTAAATGCGACACATCCTTGCATGGAAATAGCGTTTGCAGATGTCTACGTGTCGTAGGAAAGGAGTTCTTATGATTCTTAAAACGCGATATCGATCTCAATTCTATGTTTCATGGTAGGATATAATATGATTTGCGAAGTGTTATGTATTCCTCGTCTAGACTTCAAATGAATGTAAATGCGACACATCCTTGCAAGGAAATAGCGTCTGCAGATGTCTAGGTATCGTAGCGATAGAGTTCCTATGATTCTTAAAATGCGATATCGCATCTCATTTCTATGTTTCATGGTAAGATATAATATGACTTGCGAAGTGTTATGTATTCTTCGTATACACTTCAAATGAATGTAAATGCGACACTTCCTAGCAAGGAAATAGCGTTTGCAGATGTCTACGTGTCGTAGCAATAGTGTTCTAATGCTTCTTAAAACGCGATATCGCATCTCATTTCCATGTTTCATGGTAAGATATAATATGATTTGCGAAGTGTTATGTATTCCTCGTCTACACTTCATATGAATGTTAATGCGACACTTCCTTGAAAGGAAGTAGCGTCTGCAGATGTCTAGGTATCGTAGCGATAGAGTTCTAATGCTTCTTAAAACGCGATATCGCATCTCATTTCTATGTTTCATGTTAAGATATAATATGATTTGCGAAGTGTGATGTATTCCTCGTCTACACTTCAAATGAATGTAAATACGACACTTTCTTGCAAGGAAAAAGCGTTTGCAGATGTCTACCTATCGTAGCAGTAGAGTTCTAATGCTTATTAAAACGCGATATCGCATCTCATTTCTATGTTACATGGAAAGATATTATATAATTTGAGGAGTGTTATGTATTCCTCGCCTACACTTCAAATGAATGTAAATGCGACGCTTCCTTGCAAGGAAATAGCGTTTGCAGATGTCTACGGACCGTAGCAATAGATTTCTAATGCTTCTTAAAACGCGATATCGCATCTCATTTCTATGTTTCATGGTAAGATATAATATGATTTGCGAAGTGTTATGTATTCCTCGTCTACACTTCAAATGAATGTTAGTGCGACACTTCCTTGCTAGGAAATAGCGTCTGCAGATGTCTAGGTATCGTAGCAATAGAGTTCTAATGCTTATTAAAACGCGATATCGCATCTCATTTCTATGTTTCATTCTAAGATATAATATGATTTGCGAAGTGTTATGTATTCCTCGTCTACACTTCAAATGAATGTAAATGCGACACTTCCTTGCAAAGAAATAGCGTTTGCAGATGTCTACGTATCGTAGCAATAGATTTCAAATGCTTCTTAAAACGCGATATCGCATCCCATATCTATGTTTCATGGTAAGATATAATATGATTTGCGAAGTGTTATGTATTCCTCGTCTACACTTCATATGAATGTAAATGCGGCACTTCCTTGCAAAGAAATAGCGTTTGCAGATGTCTACGTATCGTAGCAATAGATTTCTAATGCTTCTTAAAACGCGATATCGCACCTCATTTCTATGTTTCATGGTAAGATATAATATGATTTGCGAAGTGTTATATATTCCTCGTCTACACTTCAAATGAATGTAAATGCGACACATCCTTGCATGGAAATAGCGTTTGCAGATGTCTACGTATCGTAGCAATAGAGTTCTTATGATTCTCAAAACGCGATATCGCATCTCACTTCTATTATTCATGGTAAGATATAATATGATTTGCGAAGTGTTATGTATTCCTCGTCTACACTTCAAATGAATGTAAATGCGAAACTTCCTTGCAAGGAAAGAGCGTTTGCAGATGTCTAAGTATCGTAGCAATAGAGTTCTTATGATTCTTAAAACGCGAAATCGCATCTCATTTCTATGTTTCATTGTAAGATATAATATGATTTGCGAAGTGTTATGTATTCCTCATCTACACTTCAAATGAATGTAAATGCGACTCTTCCTTGCAAGGGAATAGCGTTTGCAGAAGTCTACGTACCGTAGCAATAGATTTCTAATGCTTCTTAAAACGCGATATCGCATCTCATTTCTATGTTTCATGGTAAGATATAATATGATTTGCGAAGTGTTATGTATTCCTCGTCTACACTTCAAATGAATGTAAGTGCGACACTTCCTTGCTAGGAAATAGCGTCTGCAGATGTCTAGGTATCGTAGCAATAGAGTTCTAATGCTTATTAAAACGCGATATCGCATCTCATTTCTATGTTTCATTCTAAGATATAATATGATTTGCGAAGTGTTATGTATTCCTCGTCTACACTTCAAATGAATGTAAATGCGACACTTCCTCGCTAGGAAATAGCGTTTGCAGATGTCTACGTGTCGTAGCAATAGAGATCTAATGCTTCATTTCTATGTTTCATGGTAAGATATAATATGATTTGCGTAGTGTTATGTATTCCTCGTGTACACTTCATATGATTGTTAATGCGACACTTCCTTGCAAGGAAAGAGCGTTTGCAGATGTCTAAGTATCGTAGCAATAGAGTTCTTATGATTCTTAAAACGCGAAATCGCATCTCATTTCTATGTCTCATGGTAAGATATAATATGATTTGCGAAGTGTTATGTACTCCTCTTCTACACTTCAAATGAATGTAAATGCGACACTTCCTTGGAAGGAAGTAGCGTCTGCAGATGTCTAGGTATCGTAGCAATAGATTTCAAATGCTTCTTAAAACGATATATTGCATCTCATATATATGTTTAATGATAAGATATAATATTCATTGCGAAGTGTTGTGCATTCCTCGTCTACACTTCAAATGAATGTAAATGCGACACTTCCTTGCAAGGAAATAGCGTTTGCAGATGTCTACGTATCGTAGCAATAGATTTCTAATGCTTCTTAAAACGCGATATCGCATCTCATTTCTATGTTTCATGGTAAGATATAATATGATTTGCGAAGTGTTATGTATTCTTCGTTTACACTTCAAATGAATGTAAATGCGACCCTTCCTTGCTAGGAAATAGCGTTTGCAGATTTCTGCGTATCGTAGCTATAGAGTTCTTATGATTCTTAAAACGCGATATCGCACCTCATTTCTATGTCCATGGTAAGATATAATATGATTTGCGAAGTGTTATGTATTCTTCGTCTACACTTCAAATGAATGTAAATGCGACACTTCCTAGCAAGGAAATAGCGTTTGCAGGTGTCTACGTATCGTAGCAATAGTGTTCTAATGCTACTTAAAACGCGATATCGCATCTCATTTCCATGTTTCATGGTAAGATATAATATGATTTGCGAAGAGTTATGTATTCCTCGTCTACACTTCATATGAATGTAAATGCGACACTTCCTTGCAAGGAAATAGCGTTTGCAGATGTCTACCTATCGTAGCAGTAGAGTTCTAATGCTTATTAAAACGCGAAATCGCATCTCATTTCTATGTTTCATTGTGAGATATAATATGATTTGCGAAGTGTTATGTATTCCTCATCTACACTTCAAATGAATGTAAATGCGACTCTTCCTTGCAAGGGAATAGCGTTTGCAGAAGTCTACGTACCGTAGCAATAGATTTCTAATGCTTCTTAAAACGCGATATCGCATCTCATTTCTATGTTTCATGGTAAGATATAATATGATTTGCGAAGTGTTATGTATTCCTCGTCTACACTTCAAATGAATGTTAGTGCGACACTTCCTTGCTAGGAAATAGCGTCTGCAGATGTCTAGGTATCGTAGCAATAGAGTTCTAATGCTTATTAAAACGCGATATCGCATCTCATTTCTATGTTTCATTCTAAGATATAATATGATTTGCGAAGTGTTATGTATTCCTCGTCTACACTTCAAATGAATGTAAATGCGACACTTCCTCGCTAGGAAATAGCGTTTGCAGATGTCTACGTGTCGTAGCAATAGAGATCTAATGCTTCATTTCTATGTTTCATGGTAAGATATAATATGATTTGCGTAGTGTTATGTATTCCTCGTGTACACTTCATATGATTGTTAATGCGACACTTCCTTGCAAGGAAAGAGCGTTTGCAGATGTCTAAGTATCGTAGCAATAGAGTTCTTATGATTCTTAAAACGCGAAATCGCATCTCATTTCTATGTCTCATGGTAAGATATAATATGATTTGCGAAGTGTTATGTACTCCTCTTCTACACTTCAAATGAATGTAAATGCGACACTTCCTTGGAAGGAAGTAGCGTCTGCAGATGTCTAGGTATCGTAGCAATAGATTTCAAATGCTTCTTAAAACGATATATTGCATCTCATATATATGTTTAATGATAAGATATAATATTCATTGCGAAGTGTTGTGCATTCCTCGTCTACACTTCAAATGAATGTAAATGCGACACTTCCTTGCAAGGAAATAGCGTTTGCAGATGTCTACGTATCGTAGCAATAGATTTCTAATGCTTCTTAAAACGCGATATCGCATCTCATTTCTATGTTTCATGGTAAGATATAATATGATTTGCGAAGTGTTATGTATTCTTCGTTTACACTTCAAATGAATGTAAATGCGACCCTTCCTTGCTAGGAAATAGCGTTTGCAGATTTCTGCGTATCGTAGCTATAGAGTTCTTATGATTCTTAAAACGCGATATCGCACCTCATTTCTATGTCCATGGTAAGATATAATATGATTTGCGAAGTGTTATGTATTCTTCGTCTACACTTCAAATGAATGTAAATGCGACACTTCCTAGCAAGGAAATAGCGTTTGCAGGTGTCTACGTATCGTAGCAATAGTGTTCTAATGCTACTTAAAACGCGATATCGCATCTCATTTCCATGTTTCATGGTAAGATATAATATGATTTGCGAAGTGTTATGTATTCCTCGTCTACACTTCATATGAATGTAAATGCGACACTTCCTTGCAAGGAAATAGCGTTTGCAGATGTCTACCTATCGTAGCAGTAGAGTTCTAATGCTTATTAAAACGCGATATCGCATCTCATTTCTATGTTTCATGGTAAGATATAATATGATTTGCGAAGTGTTATGTATTCCTCGTCTACACTTCAAATGAATGTAAATGCGACACTTCCTCGCTAGGAAATAGCGTTTGCAGATGTCTACGTGTCGTAGCAATAGAGATCTAATGCTTCATTTCTATGTTTCATGGTAAGATATAAAATGATTTGCGAAGTGTTATGTATTCCACGTCTACACTTCAAATGAATGTAAATGCGACACTTCCTTGCAAGGAAATAGCGTTTGCAGATGTCTACCTATCGTAGCAGTAGAGTTCTAATGATTATTAGAATGCGATATCGCATCTCATTTCTATGTTTCATGGTAAGATATAATATGATTTGCGAAGTGATATGTATTATTCGTCTACACTTCAAATGAATGTAAATGCGACACTTCCTAGCAAGGAAATATCGTTTGCAGATGTCTACGTATCTTAGCAATAGTGTTCTAATGCTTCTTAAAACGCGATATCGCATCTCATTTCCATGTTTCATGGTAAGATATAATATGATTTGCGAAGTGTGTGTATTCCACGTTTACACTTCAAATGAATGTAAATGCGACACTTCCTTGCAAAGAAATAGCGTTTGCAGATGTCTACGTATCGTAGCAATAGATTTCAAATGCTTCTTAAAACGCGATATCGCATCTCATATCTATGTTTCATGGTAAGATATAATATGATTTGCGAAGTGTTATGTATTCCTCGTCTACACTTCATATGAATGTAAATGCGGCACTTCCTTGCAAAGAAATAGCGTTTGCAGATGTCTACGTATCGTAGCAATAGATTTCTAATGCTTCTTAAAACGCGATATCGCATCTCATTTCTATGTTTCATGGTAAGATATAATATGATTTGCGAAGTGTTATATATTCCTCGTCTACACTTCAAATGAATGTAAATGCGACACATCCTTGCATGGAAATAGCGTTTGCAGATGTCTACGTATCGTAGCAATAGAGTTCTTATGATTCTCAAAACGCGATATCGCATCTCACTTCTATTATTCATGGTAAGATATAATATGATTTGCGAAGTGTTATGTATTCCTCGTCTACACTTCAAATGAATGTAAATGCGAAACTTCCTTGCAAGGAAAGAGCGTTTGCAGATGTCTAAGTATCGTAGCAATAGAGTTCTTATGATTCTTAAAACGCGAAATCGCATCTCATTTCTATGTTTCATTGTAAGATATAATATGATTTGCGAAGTGTTATGTATTCCTCATCTACACTTCAAATGAATGTAAATGCGACTCTTCCTTGCAAGGGAATAGCGTTTGCAGAAGTCTACGTACCGTAGCAATAGATTTCTAATGCTTCTTAAAACGCGATATCGCATCTCATTTCTATGTTTCATGGTAAGATATAATATGATTTGCGAAGTGTTATGTATTCCTCGTCTGCACTTCAAATGAATGTTAGTGCGACACTTCCTTGCTAGGAAATAGCGTCTGCAGATGTCTAGGTATCGTAGCAATAGAGTTCTAATGCTTATTAAAACGCGATATCGCATCTCATTTCTATGTTTCATTCTAAGATATAATATGATTTGCGAAGTGTTATGTATTCCTCGTCTACACTTCAAATGAATGTAAATGCGACACTTCCTCGCTAGGAAATAGCGTTTGCAGATGTCTACGTGTCGTAGCAATAGAGATCTAATGCTTCATTTCTATGTTTCATGGTAAGATATAATATGATTTGCGTAGTGTTATGTATTCCTCGTGTACACTTCATATGATTGTTAATGCGACACTTCCTTGCAAGGAAAGAGCGTTTGCAGATGTCTAAGTATCGTAACAATAGAGTTCTTATGATTCTTAAAACGCGAAATCGCATCTCATTTCTATGTCTCATGGTAAGATATAATATGATTTGCGAAGTGTTATGTACTCCTCTTCTACACTTCAAATGAATGTAAATGCGACACTTCCTTGGAAGGAAGTAGCGTCTGCAGATGTCTAGGTATCGTAGCAATAGATTTCAAATGCTTCTTAAAACGATATATTGCATCTCATATATATGTTTAATGATAAGATATAATATTCATTGCGAAGTGTTGTGCATTCCTCGTCTACACTTCAAATGAATGTAAATGCGACACTTCCTTGCAAGGAAATAGCGTTTGCAGATGTCTACGTATCGTAGCAATAGATTTCTAATGCTTCTTAAAACGCGATATCGCATCTCATTTCTATGTTTCATGGTAAGATATAATATGATTTGCGAAGTGTTATGTATTCTTCGTTTACACTTCAAATGAATGTAAATGCGACCCTTCCTTGCTAGGAAATAGCGTTTGCAGATTTCTGCGTATCGTAGCAATAGAGTTCTTATGATTCTTAAAACGCGATATCGCACCTCATTTCTATGTCCATGGTAAGATATAATATGATTTGCGAAGTGTTATGTATTCTTCGTCTACACTTCAAATGAATGTAAATGCGACACTTCCTAGCAAGGAAATAGCGTTTGCAGGTGTCTACGTATCGTAGCAATAGTGTTCTAATGCTACTTAAAACGCGATATCGCATCTCATTTCCATGTTTCATGGTAAGATATAATATGATTTGCGAAGTGTTATGTATTCCTCGTCTACACTTCATATGAATGTAAATGCGACACTTCCTTGCAAGGAAATAGCGTTTGCAGATGTCTACCTATCGTAGCAGTAGAGTTCTAATGCTTATTAAAACGCGATATCGCATCTCATTTCTATGTTTCATGGTAAGATATAATATGATTTGCGAAGTGTTATGTATTCCTCGTCTACACTTCATATGAATGTAAATGCGGCACTTCCTTGCAAAGAAATAGCGTTTGCAGATGTCTACGTATCGTAGCAATAGATTTCTAATGCTTCTTAAAACGCGATATCGCATCTCATTTCTATGTTTCATGGTAAGATATAATATGATTTGCGAAGTGTTATATATTCCTCGTCTACACTTCATATGAATGTAAATGCGACACATCCTTGCATGGAAATAGCGTTTGCAGATGTCTACGTGTCGTAGGAAAGGAGTTCTTATGATTCTTAAAACGCGATATCGATCTCAATTCTATGTTTCATGGTAGGATATAATATGATTTGCGAAGTGTTATGTATTCCTCGTCTAGACTTCAAATGAATGTAAATGCGACACATCCTTGCAAGGAAATAGCGTCTGCAGATGTCTAGGTATCGTAGCGATAGAGTTCCTATGATTCTTAAAATGCGATATCGCATCTCATTTCTATGTTTCATGGTAAGATATAATATGACTTGCGAAGTGTTATGTATTCTTCGTATACACTTCAAATGAATGTAAATGCGACACTTCCTAGCAAGGAAATAGCGTTTGCAGATGTCTACGTGTCGTAGCAATAGTGTTCTAATGCTTCTTAAAACGCGATATCGCATCTCATTTCCATGTTTCATGGTAAGATATAATATGATTTGCGAAGTGTTATGTATTCCTCGTCTACACTTCATATGAATGTTAATGCGACACTTCCTTGAAAGGAAGTAGCGTCTGCAGATGTCTAGGTATCGTAGCGATAGAGTTCTAATGCTTCTTAAAACGCGATATCGCATCTCATTTCTATGTTTCATGTTAAGATATAATATGATTTGCGAAGTGTGATGTATTCCTCGTCTACACTTCAAATGAATGTAAATACGACACTTTCTTGCAAGGAAAAAGCGTTTGCAGATGTCTACCTATCGTAGCAGTAGAGTTCTAATGCTTATTAAAACGCGATATCGCATCTCATTTCTATGTTACATGGAAAGATATTATATAATTTGAGGAGTGTTATGTATTCCTCGCCTACACTTCAAATGAATGTAAATGCGACGCTTCCTTGCAAGGAAATAGCGTTTGCAGATGTCTACGGACCGTAGCAATAGATTTCTAATGCTTCTTAAAACGCGATATCGCATCTCATTTCTATGTTTCATGGTAAGATATAATATGATTTGCGAAGTGTTATGTATTCCTCGTCTACACTTCAAATGAATGTTAGTGCGACACTTCCTTGCTAGGAAATAGCGTCTGCAGATGTCTAGGTATCGTAGCAATAGAGTTCTAATGCTTATTAAAACGCGATATCGCATCTCATTTCTATGTTTCATTCTAAGATATAATATGATTTGCGAAGTGTTATGTATTCCTCGTCTACACTTCAAATGAATGTAAATGCGACACTTCCTTGCAAAGAAATAGCGTTTGCAGATGTCTACGTATCGTAGCAATAGATTTCAAATGCTTCTTAAAACGCGATATCGCATCCCATATCTATGTTTCATGGTAAGATATAATATGATTTGCGAAGTGTTATGTATTCCTCGTCTACACTTCATATGAATGTAAATGCGGCACTTCCTTGCAAAGAAATAGCGTTTGCAGATGTCTACGTATCGTAGCAATAGATTTCTAATGCTTCTTAAAACGCGATATCGCACCTCATTTCTATGTTTCATGGTAAGATATAATATGATTTGCGAAGTGTTATATATTCCTCGTCTACACTTCAAATGAATGTAAATGCGACACATCCTTGCATGGAAATAGCGTTTGCAGATGTCTACGTATCGTAGCAATAGAGTTCTTATGATTCTCAAAACGCGATATCGCATCTCACTTCTATTATTCATGGTAAGATATAATATGATTTGCGAAGTGTTATGTATTCCTCGTCTACACTTCAAATGAATGTAAATGCGAAACTTCCTTGCAAGGAAAGAGCGTTTGCAGATGTCTAAGTATCGTAGCAATAGAGTTCTTATGATTCTTAAAACGCGAAATCGCATCTCATTTCTATGTTTCATTGTAAGATATAATATGATTTGCGAAGTGTTATGTATTCCTCATCTACACTTCAAATGAATGTAAATGCGACTCTTCCTTGCAAGGGAATAGCGTTTGCAGAAGTCTACGTACCGTAGCAATAGATTTCTAATGCTTCTTAAAACGCGATATCGCATCTCATTTCTATGTTTCATGGTAAGATATAATATGATTTGCGAAGTGTTATGTATTCCTCGTCTACACTTCAAATGAATGTAAGTGCGACACTTCCTTGCTAGGAAATAGCGTCTGCAGATGTCTAGGTATCGTAGCAATAGAGTTCTAATGCTTATTAAAACGCGATATCGCATCTCATTTCTATGTTTCATTCTAAGATATAATATGATTTGCGAAGTGTTATGTATTCCTCGTCTACACTTCAAATGAATGTAAATGCGACACTTCCTCGCTAGGAAATAGCGTTTGCAGATGTCTACGTGTCGTAGCAATAGAGATCTAATGCTTCATTTCTATGTTTCATGGTAAGATATAATATGATTTGCGTAGTGTTATGTATTCCTCGTGTACACTTCATATGATTGTTAATGCGACACTTCCTTGCAAGGAAAGAGCGTTTGCAGATGTCTAAGTATCGTAGCAATAGAGTTCTTATGATTCTTAAAACGCGAAATCGCATCTCATTTCTATGTCTCATGGTAAGATATAATATGATTTGCGAAGTGTTATGTACTCCTCTTCTACACTTCAAATGAATGTAAATGCGACACTTCCTTGGAAGGAAGTAGCGTCTGCAGATGTCTAGGTATCGTAGCAATAGATTTCAAATGCTTCTTAAAACGATATATTGCATCTCATATATATGTTTAATGATAAGATATAATATTCATTGCGAAGTGTTGTGCATTCCTCGTCTACACTTCAAATGAATGTAAATGCGACACTTCCTTGCAAGGAAATAGCGTTTGCAGATGTCTACGTATCGTAGCAATAGATTTCTAATGCTTCTTAAAACGCGATATCGCATCTCATTTCTATGTTTCATGGTAAGATATAATATGATTTGCGAAGTGTTATGTATTCTTCGTTTACACTTCAAATGAATGTAAATGCGACCCTTCCTTGCTAGGAAATAGCGTTTGCAGATTTCTGCGTATCGTAGCTATAGAGTTCTTATGATTCTTAAAACGCGATATCGCACCTCATTTCTATGTCCATGGTAAGATATAATATGATTTGCGAAGTGTTATGTATTCTTCGTCTACACTTCAAATGAATGTAAATGCGACACTTCCTAGCAAGGAAATAGCGTTTGCAGGTGTCTACGTATCGTAGCAATAGTGTTCTAATGCTACTTAAAACGCGATATCGCATCTCATTTCCATGTTTCATGGTAAGATATAATATGATTTGCGAAGAGTTATGTATTCCTCGTCTACACTTCATATGAATGTAAATGCGACACTTCCTTGCAAGGAAATAGCGTTTGCAGATGTCTACCTATCGTAGCAGTAGAGTTCTAATGCTTATTAAAACGCGAAATCGCATCTCATTTCTATGTTTCATTGTGAGATATAATATGATTTGCGAAGTGTTATGTATTCCTCATCTACACTTCAAATGAATGTAAATGCGACTCTTCCTTGCAAGGGAATAGCGTTTGCAGAAGTCTACGTACCGTAGCAATAGATTTCTAATGCTTCTTAAAACGCGATATCGCATCTCATTTCTATGTTTCATGGTAAGATATAATATGATTTGCGAAGTGTTATGTATTCCTCGTCTACACTTCAAATGAATGTTAGTGCGACACTTCCTTGCTAGGAAATAGCGTCTGCAGATGTCTAGGTATCGTAGCAATAGAGTTCTAATGCTTATTAAAACGCGATATCGCATCTCATTTCTATGTTTCATTCTAAGATATAATATGATTTGCGAAGTGTTATGTATTCCTCGTCTACACTTCAAATGAATGTAAATGCGACACTTCCTCGCTAGGAAATAGCGTTTGCAGATGTCTACGTGTCGTAGCAATAGAGATCTAATGCTTCATTTCTATGTTTCATGGTAAGATATAATATGATTTGCGTAGTGTTATGTATTCCTCGTGTACACTTCATATGATTGTTAATGCGACACTTCCTTGCAAGGAAAGAGCGTTTGCAGATGTCTAAGTATCGTAGCAATAGAGTTCTTATGATTCTTAAAACGCGAAATCGCATCTCATTTCTATGTCTCATGGTAAGATATAATATGATTTGCGAAGTGTTATGTACTCCTCTTCTACACTTCAAATGAATGTAAATGCGACACTTCCTTGGAAGGAAGTAGCGTCTGCAGATGTCTAGGTATCGTAGCAATAGATTTCAAATGCTTCTTAAAACGATATATTGCATCTCATATATATGTTTAATGATAAGATATAATATTCATTGCGAAGTGTTGTGCATTCCTCGTCTACACTTCAAATGAATGTAAATGCGACACTTCCTTGCAAGGAAATAGCGTTTGCAGATGTCTACGTATCGTAGCAATAGATTTCTAATGCTTCTTAAAACGCGATATCGCATCTCATTTCTATGTTTCATGGTAAGATATAATATGATTTGCGAAGTGTTATGTATTCTTCGTTTACACTTCAAATGAATGTAAATGCGACCCTTCCTTGCTAGGAAATAGCGTTTGCAGATTTCTGCGTATCGTAGCTATAGAGTTCTTATGATTCTTAAAACGCGATATCGCACCTCATTTCTATGTCCATGGTAAGATATAATATGATTTGCGAAGTGTTATGTATTCTTCGTCTACACTTCAAATGAATGTAAATGCGACACTTCCTAGCAAGGAAATAGCGTTTGCAGGTGTCTACGTATCGTAGCAATAGTGTTCTAATGCTACTTAAAACGCGATATCGCATCTCATTTCCATGTTTCATGGTAAGATATAATATGATTTGCGAAGTGTTATGTATTCCTCGTCTACACTTCATATGAATGTAAATGCGACACTTCCTTGCAAGGAAATAGCGTTTGCAGATGTCTACCTATCGTAGCAGTAGAGTTCTAATGCTTATTAAAACGCGATATCGCATCTCATTTCTATGTTTCATGGTAAGATATAATATGATTTGCGAAGTGTTATGTATTCCTCGTCTACACTTCATATGAATGTAAATGCGGCACTTCCTTGCAAAGAAATAGCGTTTGCAGATGTCTACGTATCGTAGCAATAGATTTCTAATGCTTCTTAAAACGCGATATCGCATCTCATTTCTATGTTTCATGGTAAGATATAATATGATTTGCGAAGTGTTATATATTCCTCGTCTACACTTCATATGAATGTAAATGCGACACATCCTTGCATGGAAATAGCGTTTGCAGATGTCTACGTGTCGTAGGAAAGGAGTTCTTATGATTCTTAAAACGCGATATCGATCTCAATTCTATGTTTCATGGTAGGATATAATATGATTTGCGAAGTGTTATGTATTCCTCGTCTAGACTTCAAATGAATGTAAATGCGACACATCCTTGCAAGGAAATAGCGTCTGCAGATGTCTAGGTATCGTAGCGATAGAGTTCCTATGATTCTTAAAATGCGATATCGCATCTCATTTCTATGTTTCATGGTAAGATATAATATGACTTGCGAAGTGTTATGTATTCTTCGTATACACTTCAAATGAATGTAAATGCGACACTTCCTAGCAAGTAAATAGCGTTTGCAGATGTCTACGTGTCGTAGCAATAGTGTTCTAATGCTTCTTAAAACGCGATATCGCATCTCATTTCCATGTTTCATGGTAAGATATAATATGATTTGCGAAGTGTTATGTATTCCTCGTCTACACTTCATATGAATGTTAATGCGACACTTCCTTGAAAGGAAGTAGCGTCTGCAGATGTCTAGGTATCGTAGCGATAGAGTTCTAATGCTTCTTAAAACGCGATATCGCATCTCATTTCTATGTTTCATGTTAAGATATAATATGATTTGCGAAGTGTGATGTATTCCTCGTCTACACTTCAAATGAATGTAAATACGACACTTTCTTGCAAGGAAAAAGCGTTTGCAGATGTCTACCTATCGTAGCAGTAGAGTTCTAATGCTTATTAAAACGCGATATCGCATCTCATTTCTATGTTACATGGAAAGATATTATATAATTTGAGGAGTGTTATGTATTCCTTCCTCGCCTACACTTCAAATGAATGTAAATGCGACGCTTCCTTGCAAGGAAATAGCGTTTGCAGATGTCTACGTACCGTAGCAATAGATTTCTAATGCTTCTTAAAACGCGATATCGCATCTCATTTCTATGTTTCATGGTAAGATATAATATGATTTGCGAAGTGTTATGTATTCCTCGTCTACACTTCAAATGAATGTTAGTGCGACACTTCCTTGCTAGGAAATAGCGTCTGCAGATGTCTAGGTATCGTAGCAATAGAGTTCTAATGCTTATTAAAACGCGATATCGCATCTCATTTCTATGTTTCATTCTAAGATATAATATGATTTGCGAAGTGTTATGTATTCCTCGTCTACACTTCAAATGAATGTACATGCGACACTTCCTCGCTAGGAAATAGCGTTTGCAGATGTCTACGTGTCGTAGCAATAGAGATCTAATGCTTCATTTCTATGTTTCATGGTAAGATATAATATGATTTGCGTAGTGTTATGTATTCCTCGTGTACACTTCATATGAATGTTAATGCGACACTTCCTTGCAAGGAAAGAGCGTTTGCAGATGTCTAAGTATCGTAGCAATAGAGTTCTTATGATTCTTAAAACGCGAAATCGCATCTCATTTCTATGTCTCATGGTAAGATATAATATGATTTGCGAAGTGTTATGTACTCCTCTTCTACACTTCAAATGAATGTAAATGCGACACTTCCTTGGAAGGAAGTAGCGTCTGCAGATGTCTAGGTATCGTAGCAATAGATTTCAAATGCTTCTTAAAACGATATATTGCATCTCATATATATGTTTAATGATAAGATATAATATTCATTGCGAAGTGTTGTGCATTCCTCGTCTACACTTCAAAT
Organism: Xylocopa sonorina; assembly: GCF_050948175.1. Classification (NCBI taxonomy): domain Eukaryota; kingdom Metazoa; phylum Arthropoda; class Insecta; order Hymenoptera; family Apidae; genus Xylocopa; species Xylocopa sonorina. The sequence continues at coordinate 1,131,927 of NW_027490164.1, forward strand.
GAATGTAAATGCGACACTTCCTTGCAAGGAAATAGCGTTTGCAGATGTCTACGTATCGTAGCAATAGATTTCTAATGCTTCTTAAAACGCGATATCGCATCTCATTTCTATGTTTCATGGTAAGATATAATATGATTTGCGAAGTGTTATGTATTCTTCGTTTACACTTCAAATGAATGTAAATGCGACCCTTCCTTGCTAGGAAATAGCGTTTGCAGATTTCTGCGTATCGTAGCTATAGAGTTCTTATGATTCTTAAAACGCGATATCGCACCTCATTTCTATGTTTCATGGTAAGATATAATATGATTTGCGAAGTGTTATGTATTCTTCGTCTACACTTCAAATGAATGTAAATGCGACACTTCCTAGCAAGGAAATAGCGTTTGCAGGTGTCTACGTATCGTAGCAATAGTGTTCTAATGCTACTTAAAACGCGATATCGCATCTCATTTCCATGTTTCATGGTAAGATATAATATGATTTGCGAAGTGTTATGTATTCCTCGTCTACACTTCATATGAATGTAAATGCGACACTTCCTTGCAAGGAAATAGCGTTTGCAGATGTCTACCTATCGTAGCAGTAGAGTTCTAATGCTTATTAAAACGCGATATCGCATCTCATTTCTATGTTTCATGGTAAGATATAATATGATTTGCGAAGTGTTATGTATTCCTCGTCTACACTTCAAATGAATGTAAATGCGACACTTCCTAGCAAGGAAATAGCGTTTGCAGATGTCTACGTATCGTAGCAATAGTGTTCTAATGCTACTTAAAACGCGATATCGCATCTCATTTCCATGTTTCATGGTAAGATATAATATGATTTGCGAAGTGTTATGTATTCCTCGTCTACACTTCATATGAATGTAAATGCGACACTTCCTTGCAAGGAAATAGCGTTTGCAGATGTCTACCTATCGTAGCAGTAGAGTTCTAATGCTTATTAAAACGCGATATCGCATCTCATTTCTATGTTTCATGGTAAGATATAATATGATTTGCGAAGTGTTATGTATTCCTCGTCTACACTTCAAATGAATGTAAATGCGACACTTCCTCGCTAGGAAATAGCGTTTGCAGATGTCTACGTGTCGTAGCAATAGAGATCTAATGCTTCATTTCTATGTTTCATGGTAAGATATAAAATGATTTGCGAAGTGTTATGTATTCCACGTCTACACTTCAAATGAATGTAAATGCGACACTTCCTTGCAAGGAAATAGCGTTTGCAGATGTCTACCTATCGTAGCAGTAGAGTTCTAATGATTATTAGAATGCGATATCGCATCTCATTTCTATGTTTCATGGTAAGATATAATATGATTTGCGAAGTGATATGTATTCTTCGTCTACACTTCAAATGAATGTAAATGCGACACTTCCTAGCAAGGAAATATCGTTTGCAGATGTCTACGTATCTTAGCAATAGTGTTCTAATGCTTCTTAAAACGCGATATCGCATCTCATTTCCATGTTTCATGGTAAGATATAATATGATTTGCGAAGTGTGTGTATTCCACGTCTACACTTCAAATGAATGTAAATGCGACACTTCCTTGCAAAGAAATAGCGTTTGCAGATGTCTACGTATCGTAGCAATAGATTTCAAATGCTTCTTAAAACGCGATATCGCATCTCATATCTATGTTTCATGGTAAGATATAATATGATTTGCGAAGTGTTATGTATTCCTCGTCTACACTTCATATGAATGTAAATGCGGCACTTCCTTGCAAAGAAATAGCGTTTGCAGATGTCTACGTATCGTAGCAATAGATTTCTAATGCTTCTTAAAACGCGATATCGCATCTCATTTCTATGTTTCATGGTAAGATATAATATGATTTGCGAAGTGTTATGTATTCTTCGTTTACACTTCAAATGAATGTAAATGCGACCCTTCCTTGCTAGGAAATAGCGTTTGCAGATTTCTGCGTATCGTAGCTATAGAGTTCTTATGATTCTTAAAACGCGATATCGCACCTCATTTCTATGTCCATGGTAAGATATAATATGATTTGCGAAGTGTTATGTATTCTTCGTCTACACTTCAAATGAATGTAAATGCGACACTTCCTAGCAAGGAAATAGCGTTTGCAGGTGTCTACGTATCGTAGCAATAGTGTTCTAATGCTACTTAAAACGCGATATCGCATCTCATTTCCATGTTTCATGGTAAGATATAATATGATTTGCGAAGTGTTATGTATTCCTCGTCTACACTTCATATGAATGTAAATGCGACACTTCCTTGCAAGGAAATAGCGTTTGCAGATGTCTACCTATCGTAGCAGTAGAGTTCTAATGCTTATTAAAACGCGATATCGCATCTCATTTCTATGTTTCATGGTAAGATATAATATGATTTGCGAAGTGTTATGTATTCCTCGTCTACACTTCAAATGAATGTAAATGCGACACTTCCTAGCAAGGAAATAGCGTTTGCAGATGTCTACGTAACGTAGCAATATTGTTCTAATGCTACTTAAAACGCGATATCGCATCTCATTTCCATGTTTCATGGTAAGATATAATATGATTTGCGAAGTGTTATGTATTCCTCGTCTACACTTCATATGAATGTAAATGCGACACTTCCTTGCAAGGAAATAGCGTTTGCAGATGTCTACCTATCGTAGCAGTAGAGTTCTAATGCTTATTAAAACGCGATATCGCATCTCATTTCTATGTTTCATGGTAAGATATAATATGATTTGCGAAGTGTTATGTATTCCTCGTCTACACTTCAAATGAATGTAAATGCGACACTTCCTCGCTAGGAAATAGCGTTTGCAGATGTCTACGTGTCGTAGCAATAGAGATCTAATGCTTCATTTCTATGTTTCATGGTAAGATATAAAATGATTTGCGAAGTGTTATGTATTCCACGTCTACACTTCAAATGAATGTAAATGCGACACTTCCTTGCAAGGAAATAGCGTTTGCAGATGTCTACCTATCGTAGCAGTAGAGTTCTAATGATTATTAGAATGCGATATCGCATCTCATTTCTATGTTTCATGGTAAGATATAATATGATTTGCGAAGTGATATGTATTCTTCGTCTACACTTCAAATGAATGTAAATGCGACACTTCCTAGCAAGGAAATATCGTTTGCAGATGTCTACGTATCTTAGCAATAGTGTTCTAATGCTTCTTAAAACGCGATATCGCATCTCATTTCCATGTTTCATGGTAAGATATAATATGATTTGCGAAGTGTGTGTATTCCACGTCTACACTTCAAATGAATGTAAATGCGACACTTCCTTGCAAAGAAATAGCGTTTGCAGATGTCTACGTATCGTAGCAATAGATTTCAAATGCTTCTTAAAACGCGATATCGCATCTCATATCTATGTTTCATGGTAAGATATAATATGATTTGCGAAGTGTTATGTATTCCTCGTCTACACTTCATATGAATGTAAATGCGGCACTTCCTTGCAAAGAAATAGCGTTTGCAGATGTCTACGTATCGTAGCAATAGATTTCTAATGCTTCTTAAAACGCGATATCGCATCTCATTTCTATGTTTCATGGTAAGATATAATATGATTTGCGAAGTGTTATGTATTCTTCGTTTACACTTCAAATGAATGTAAATGCGACCCTTCCTTGCTAGGAAATAGCGTTTGCAGATTTCTGCGTATCGTAGCTATAGAGTTCTTATGATTCTTAAAACGCGATATCGCACCTCATTTCTATGTCCATGGTAAGATATAATATGATTTGCGAAGTGTTATGTATTCTTCGTCTACACTTCAAATGAATGTAAATGCGACACTTCCTAGCAAGGAAATAGCGTTTGCAGGTGTCTACGTATCGTAGCAATAGTGTTCTAATGCTACTTAAAACGCGATATCGCATCTCATTTCCATGTTTCATGGTAAGATATAATATGATTTGCGAAGTGTTATGTATTCCTCGTCTACACTTCATATGAATGTAAATGCGACACTTCCTTGCAAGGAAATAGCGTTTGCAGATGTCTACCTATCGTAGCAGTAGAGTTCTAATGCTTATTAAAACGCGATATCGCATCTCATTTCTATGTTTCATGGTAAGATATAATATGATTTGCGAAGTGTTATGTATTCCTCGTCTACACTTCAAATGAATGTAAATGCGACACTTCCTAGCAAGGAAATAGCGTTTGCAGATGTCTACGTAACGTAGCAATATTGTTCTAATGCTACTTAAAACGCGATATCGCATCTCATTTCCATGTTTCATGGTAAGATATAATATGATTTGCGAAGTGTTATGTATTCCTCGTCTACACTTCATATGAATGTAAATGCGACACTTCCTTGCAAGGAAATAGCGTTTGCAGATGTCTACCTATCGTAGCAGTAGAGTTCTAATGCTTATTAAAACGCGATATCGCATCTCATTTCTATGTTTCATGGTAAGATATAATATGATTTGCGAAGTGTTATGTATTCCTCGTCTACACTTCAAATGAATGTAAATGCGACACTTCCTCGCTAGGAAATAGCGTTTGCAGATGTCTACGTGTCGTAGCAATAGAGATCTAATGCTTCATTTCTATGTTTCATGGTAAGATATAAAATGATTTGCGAAATGTTATGTATTCCACGTCTACACTTCAAATGAATGTAAATGCGACACTTCCTTGCAAGGAAATAGCGTCTGCAGATGTCTACCTATCGTAGCAGTAGAGTTCTAATGATTATTAGAATGCGATATCGCATCTCATTTCTATGTTTCATGGTAAGATATAATATGATTTGCGAAGTGATATGTATTCTTCGTCTACACTTCAAATGAATGTAAATGCGACACATCCTAGCAAGGAAATGGCGTCTGCAGATGTCTAGGTATCGTAGCGATAGAGTTCTAATGCTTCTTAAAACGCGATATCGCACCTCATTTCCATGTTTCTTGGTAAGATATAATATGATTTGCGAAGTGTTATGTATTCCTCGTCTACACTTCAAATGAATGTAAATGCGACATTTCCTTGCTAGGAAATAGCGTTTGCAGATATCTACGTATCGTAGCAATAGTGTTCTTATGATTCTTAGAACGCGATATCGTATCTCATTTCTATGTTTCATGGTAAGATATAATATGATTTGCGAAGTGTTATGTATTCCTCGTCTACACTTCAAATGAATGTAAATGCGACACTTCCTTGCAAAGAAATAGCGTTTGCAGATGTCTACCTATCGTAGCAATAGAGTTCTTATGATTCTTAAATCGCGATATCGCAACTCATTTCTATGTTTCATGGTAAGATATAATATGATTTGCGAAGTGTTATGTATTCCTAGTCTACACTTCAAATGAATGTAAATGCGACACTTCCTTGCTAGGAAATAGCGTCCGCAGATGCCTAGGTATCGTAGCGATAGTGTTCTAATGCTTCTTAAAACGCGATATCGCATCTCATTTCTATGTTTCATGGTAAGATATAATATGATTTGCGAAGTGTTATGTATTCCTCGTCTACACTTCAAATGAATGTAAATGCGACACTTCCTTGCAAAGAAATAGCGTTTGCAGATGTTTACGTATCGTAGCAATAGATATCTAATGCTTCTTAAAACGCGATATCGCATCCCATTTCTATGGTTTATGGTAAGATACAATATGATTTGCGAAGTGTTATGTATTCCTCGTCTACGATTCAAATGAACGTAAATGCGACACTTCCTTGCAAGGAAATAGCGTTTGCAGATGTCTACGTATCGTAGCAATGGAGTTCTTATGATACTTAAATCGCGATATCGCATCCCATTTCCATGTTTCATGGTAAGATATAATATGATTTGCGAAGTGTCATGTATTCCTCGTCTACACTTCAAATGAATGTAAATGCGACACTTCCTTGCTGGGAAATAGCGTCTGCAGATGTCTACGTATCTTAGCAATAATGTTCTAATGCTTCTTAAAACGCGATATCGCATCTCATTTCCATGTTTCATGGTAAGATATAATATGATTTGCGAAGTGTGTGTATTCCACGTCTACACTTCAAATGAATGTAAATGCGACACTTCCTTGCAAAGAAATAGCGTTTGCAGATGTCTACGTATCGTAGCAATAGATTTCAAATGCTTCTTAAAACGCGATATCGCATCTCATATCTATGTTTCATGGTAAGATATAATATGATTTGCGAAGTGTTATGTATTCCTCGTCTACACTTCATATGAATGTAAATGCGGCACTTCCTTGCAAAGAAATAGCGTTTGCAGATGTCTACGTATCGTAGCAATAGATTTCTAATGCTTCTTAAAACGCGATATCGCATCTCATTTCTATGTTTCATGGTAAGATATAATATGATTTGCGAAGTGTTATATATTCCTCGTCTACACTTCAAATGAATGTAAATGCGACACATCCTTGCATGGAAATAGCGTTTGCAGATGTCTACGTATCGTAGCAATAGAGTTCTTATGATTCTCAAAACGCGATATCGCATCTCACTTCTATGATTCATGGTAAGATATAATATGATTTGCGAAGTGTTATGTATTCCTCGTGTACACTTCATATGAATGTTAATGCGACACTTCCTTGCAAGGAAAGAGCGTTTGCAGATGTCTAAGTAACGTAGCAATAGAGTTCTTATGATTCTTAAAACGCGAAATCGCATCTCATTTCTATGTTTCATGGTAAGATATAATATGATTTGCGAAGTGTTATGTACTCCTCGTCTACACTTCAAATGAATGTAAATGCGACCCTTCCTTGAAAGGAAGTAGCGTCTGCAGATGTCTAGGTATCGTAGCGATAGAGTTCTAATGCTTCTTAAAACGCGATATCGCATCTCATTTCTATGTTTCATGGTAAGATATAATATGATATGCGAAGTGTGATGTATTCCTCGTCTACACTTCAAATGAATGTAAATGCGACACTTCCTTGCAATGAAATAGCGTTTGCAGATGTCTACCTGTCGTAGCAGTAGAGTTCTGATGCTTATTAAAACGCGATATCGCATCTCATTTCTATGTTTCAAGGTAAGATATAATATGATTTGCGAAGTGTTATGTATTCTTCGTCTACACTTCAAATGAATGTAAATGTGACACTTCCTAGCAAGGAAATATCGTTTGCAGATGTCAACGTATCTTAGCAATAGTGTTCTAATGCTTCTTAAAACGCGATATCGCATCTCATTTCCATGTTTCATGGTAAGATATAATATGATTTGCGAAGTGTTATGTATTCCTCGTCTACACTTCAAATGAATGTAAATGCGACACTTCCTTGCAAAGAAATAGTGTTTGCAGATGTCTACGTATCGTAGCAATAGATATCTAATGCTTCTTAAAACGCGATATCGCATCTCATATCTATGTTTCATGGTAAGATATAATATGATTTGCGAAGTGTTATGTATTCCTCGTCTACACTTCAAATGAATGTGAATGCGACACTTCCTCGCTAGAAAATAGCGTTTGAAGATGTCTACGTATCGTAGCAATAGATATCTAATGCTTTTTAAAACGCGATATCGCATCACATTTCTATGTTTCATGGTAAGATATAATATGATTTGCGAAGTGCTATGTATTCCTCGTCTACACTTCAAATGAATGTAAATCCGACACTTCCTTGCAAGGAAATAGCGTTTGCAGATGTCCACGTATCGTAGCAAAGGAGTTCTTATGATTCTTAAAACGCGATATCGATCTCAATTCTATGTTTCATGATAAGATATAATATGATTTGCGAAGTGTTATGTATTCCTCGTCTACACTTCAAATGAATGTAAATGCGACACTTCCTTGCAAGGAAATAGCGTTTGCAGATGTCTACGTATCGTAGCAATAGAGTTCTTATGATTCTTGAAACGCGATATCGCATCTCATTTCTATGTTTCATGGTAAGATATAATATGATTTGCGAAGTGTTATGTATTCCTCGTCTACACTTCATATGAATGTAAATGCGACACTTCCTTGGTAGGAAATAGCGTTTGCAGATATCTACGTATCGTAGCAATAGTGTTCTTATGATTCTTACAACGCGATATCGTATCTCATTTCTATGTTTCATGGTAAGATATAATATGATTTGCGAAGTGTTATGTATTCCTCGTCTACACTTCAAATGAATGTAAGTGCGACACTTCCTTGCTAGGAAATAGCGTCTGCAGATGTCTACGTATCGTAGCAAAGGAGTTCTTATGATTCTTAAAACGCGATATCGATCTCAATTCTATGTTTCATGATAAGATATAATATGATTTGCGAAGTGTTATGTATTCCTCGTCTACACTTCAAATGAATGTAAATGCGACACTTCCTTGCAAGGAAATAGCGTTTGCAGATGTCTACGTATCGTAGCAATAGTGTTCTTATGATTCTTAAAACGCGATATCGCATCTCATTTCCATGTTTCATGGTAAGATATAATATGATTTGCGAAGTGTTATGTATTCCTCGTCTACACTTCAAATGAATGTGAATGCGACACTTCCTCGCTAGGAAATAGCGTTTGCAGATGTCTACGTATCGTAGCAATAGATTTCTAATGCTTCTTAAAACGCGATATCGCATCTAATTTCTATGTTTCATGGTAAGATATAATATGATTTGCGAAGTGTTATATATTCCTCGTCTACACTTCAAATGAATGTAAATGCGACACATCCTTGCAAGGAAACAGCGTTTGCAGATTTCTACATATCGTAGCAATAGAGTTCTTATGATTCTCAAAACGCGATATCGCATCTACTTCTATGTTTCATGGTAAGATATAATATGATTTGCGAAGTGTTATGTATTCCTCGTCTACACTTCAAATGAATGTGAATGCGACACTTCCTCGCTAGAAAATAGCGTTTGAAGGTGTCTACGTATCGTAGCAATAGATTTCTAATGCTTTTTAAAACGCGATATCGCATCTCATTTCTATGTTTCATGGTAAGATATAATATGATTTGCGAAGTGCTATGTATTCCTCGTCTACACTTCAAATGAATGTAAATGCGACACTTCCTAGCAAGGAAATAGCGTTTGCAGATGTCTACCTATCGTAGCAATAGGGTTCTAATGCTTCGCAAAACGCCATATCGCACCTCATTTCTATGTTTCATGGTAAGATATAATATGATTTGCGAAGTGTTATGTATTCCTCGTCTACACTTCATATGAATGTAAATGCGACACTTCCTTGGTAGGAAATAGCGTTTGCAGATATCTACGTATCGTAGCAATAGTGTTCTTATGATTCTTACAACGCGATATCGTATCTCATTTCTATGTTTCATGGTAAGATATAATATGATTTGCGAAGTGTTACGTATTCCTCGTCTACACTTCAAATGAATGTAAGTGCGACACTTCCTTGCTAGGAAATGGCGTCTTCAGATGTCTAGGTATCGTAGCGATAGAGTTCTAATGCTTCTTAAAACGCGATATCGCACCTCATTTCCATGTTTCTTGGTAAGATATAATATGATTTGCGAAGTGTTATGTATTCCTCGTCTACACTTCAAATGAATGTAAATGCGACATTTCCTTGCTAGGAAATAGCGTTTGCAGATATCTACGTATCGTAGCAATAGTGTTCTTATGATTCTTAGAACGCGATATCGTATCTCATTTCTATGTTTCATGGTAAGATATAATATGATTTGCGAAGTGTTATGTATTCCTCGTCTACACTTCAAATGAATGTAAATGCGACACTTCCTTGCAAAGAAATAGCGTTTGCAGATGTCTACCTATCGTAGCAATAGAGTTCTTATGATTCTTAAATCGCGATATCGCAACTCATTTCTATGTTTCATGGTAAGATATAATATGATTTGCGAATTGTTATGTATTCCTAGTCTACACTTCAAATGAATGTAAATGCGACACTTCCTTGCTAGGAAATAGCGTCCGCAGATGCCTAGGTATCGTAGCGATAGTGTTCTAATGCTTCTTAAAACGCGATATCGCATCTCATTTCTATGTTTCATGGTAAGATATAATATGATTTGCGAAGTGTTATGTATTCCTCGTCTACACTTCAAATGAATGTAAATGCGACACTTCCTTGCAAAGAAATAGCGTTTGCAGATGTTTACGTATCGTAGCAATAGATATCTAATGCTTCTTAAAACGCGATATCGCATCCCATTTCTATGGTTTATGGTAAGATACAATATGATTTGCGAAGTGTTATGTATTCCTCGTCTACGATTCAAATGAACGTAAATGCGACACTTCCTTGCAAGGAAATAGCGTTTGCAGATGTCTACGTATCGTAGCAATGGAGTTCTTATGATACTTAAATCGCGATATCGCATCCCATTTCCATGTTTCATGGTAAGATATAATATGATTTGCGAAGTGTCATGTATTCCTCGTCTACACTTCAAATGAATGTAAATGCGACACTTCCTTGCTGGGAAATAGCGTCTGCAGATGCCTAGGTATCGTAGCGATAGAGTTCTAATGCTTCTTAAAACGCGATATCGCAACTCATTTCTATGTTTCATGGTAAGATATAATATGATTTGCGAAGTGTTATGTATTCCTCGTCTACGATTCAAATGAACGTAAATGCGACACTTCCTTGCAAGGAAATAGCGTCTGCAGATGTCTACGTATCGTAGCAATGGAGTTCTTATGATACTTAAAACGCGATATCGCATCTCATTTCCATGTTTCATGGTAAGATATAATATGATTTGCGAAGTGTCATGTATTCCTCGTCTACACTTCAAATGAATGTAAATGCGACACTTCCTTGCTGGGAAATAGCGTCTGCAGATGCCTAGGTATCGTAGCGATAGAGTTCTAATGCTTCTTAGAACGCGATATCGCATCTCATTTCTATGTTTCATGGTAAGATATAATATGATTTGCGAAGTGTCATGTATTCCTCGTCTACGATTCAATTGAACGTAAATGCGACACATCCTTGCAAGGAAACAGCGTTTGCAGATTTCTACATATCGTAGCAATAGAGTTCTTATGATTCTCAAAACGCGATATCGCATCTACTTCTATGTTTCATGGTAAGATATAATATGATTTGCGAAGTGTTATGTATTCCTCGTCTACACTTCAAATGAATGTGAATGCGACACTTCCTCGCTAGAAAATAGCGTTTGAAGGTGTCTACGTATCGTAGCAATAGATTTCTAATGCTTTTTAAAACGCGATATCGCATCTCATTTCTATGTTTCATGGTAAGATATAATATGATTTGCGAAGTGCTATGTATTCCTCGTCTACACTTCAAATGAATGTAAATGCGACACTTCCTAGCAAGGAAATAGCGTTTGCAGATGTCTACCTATCGTAGCAATAGGGTTCTAATGCTTCGCAAAACGCCATATCGCACCTCATTTCTATGTTTCATGGTAAGATATAATATGATTTGCGAAGTGTTATGTATTCCTCGTCTACACTTCATATGAATGTAAATGCGACACTTCCTTGGTAGGAAATAGCGTTTGCAGATATCTACGTATCGTAGCAATAGTGTTCTTATGATTCTTACAACGCGATATCGTATCTCATTTCTATGTTTCATGGTAAGATATAATATGATTTGCGAAGTGTTACGTATTCCTCGTCTACACTTCAAATGAATGTAAGTGCGACACTTCCTTGCTAGGAAATGGCGTCTGCAGATGTCTAGGTATCGTAGCGATAGAGTTCTAATGCTTCTTAAAACGCGATATCGCACCTCATTTCCATGTTTCTTGGTAAGATATAATATGATTTGCGAAGTGTTATGTATTCCTCGTCTACACTTCAAATGAATGTAAATGCGACATTTCCTTGCTAGGAAATAGCGTTTGCAGATATCTACGTATCGTAGCAATAGTGTTCTTATGATTCTTAGAACGCGATATCGTATCTCATTTCTATGTTTCATGGTAAGATATAATATGATTTGCGAAGTGTTATGTATTCCTCGTCTACACTTCAAATGAATGTAAATGCGACACTTCCTTGCAAAGAAATAGCGTTTGCAGATGTCTACCTATCGTAGCAATAGAGTTCTTATGATTCTTAAATCGCGATATCGCAACTCATTTCTATGTTTCATGGTAAGATATAATATGATTTGCGAAGTGTTATGTATTCCTAGTCTACACTTCAAATGAATGTAAATGCGACACTTCCTTGCTAGGAAATAGCGTCCGCAGATGCCTAGGTATCGTAGCGATAGTGTTCTAATGCTTCTTAAAACGCGATATCGCATCTCATTTCTATGTTTCATGGTAAGATATAATATGATTTGCGAAGTGTTATGTATTCCTCGTCTACACTTCAAATGAATGTAAATGCGACACTTCCTTGCAAAGAAATAGCGTTTGCAGATGTTTACGTATCGTAGCAATAGATATCTAATGCTTCTTAAAACGCGATATCGCATCCCATTTCTATGGTTTATGGTAAGATACAATATGATTTGCGAAGTGTTATGTATTCCTCGTCTACGATTCAAATGAACGTAAATGCGACACTTCCTTGCAAGGAAATAGCGTTTGCAGATGTCTACGTATCGTAGCAATGGAGTTCTTATGATACTTAAATCGCGATATCGCATCCCATTTCCATGTTTCATGGTAAGATATAATATGATTTGCGAAGTGTCATGTATTCCTCGTCTACACTTCAAATGAATGTAAATGCGACACTTCCTTGCTGGGAAATAGCGTCTGCAGATGCCTAGGTATCGTAGCGATAGAGTTCTAATGCTTCTTAAAACGCGATATCGCAACTCATTTCTATGTTTCATGGTAAGATATAATATGATTTGCGAAGTGTTATGTATTCCTCGTCTACGATTCAAATGAACGTAAATGCGACACTTCCTTGCAAGGAAATAGCGTTTGCAGATGTCTACGTATCGTAGCAATGGAGTTCTTATGATACTTAAAACGCGATATCGCATCTCATTTCCATGTTTCATGGTAAGATATAATATGATTTGCGAAGTGTCATGTATTCCTCGTCTACACTTCAAATGAATGTAAATGCGACACTTCCTTGCTGGGAAATAGCGTCTGCAGATGCCTAGGTATCGTAGCGATAGAGTTCTAATGCTTCTTAAAACGCGATATCGCAACTCATTTCTATGTTTCATGGTAAGATATAATATGATTTGCGAAGTGTTATGTATTCCTCGTCTACGATTCAAATGAACGTAAATGCGACACTTCCTTGCAAGGAAATAGCGTCTGCAGATGTCTACGTATCGTAGCAATGGAGTTCTTATGATACTTAAAACGCGATATCGCATCTCATTTCCATGTTTCATGGTAAGATATAATATGATTTGCGAAGTGTCATGTATTCCTCGTCTACACTTCAAATGAATGTAAATGCGACACTTCCTTGCTGGGAAATAGCGTCTGCAGATGCCTAGGTATCGTAGCGATAGAGTTCTAATGCTTCTTAGAACGCGATATCGCATCTCATTTCTATGTTTCATGGTAAGATATAATATGATTTGCGAAGTGTCATGTATTCCTCGTCTACGATTCAATTGAACGTAAATGCGACACATCCTTGCAAGGAAACAGCGTTTGCAGATTTCTACATATCGTAGCAATAGAGTTCTTATGATTCTCAAAACGCGATATCGCATCTACTTCTATGTTTCATGGTAAGATATAATATGATTTGCGAAGTGTTATGTATTCCTCGTCTACACTTCAAATGAATGTGAATGCGACACTTCCTCGCTAGAAAATAGCGTTTGAAGGTGTCTACGTATCGTAGCAATAGATTTCTAATGCTTTTTAAAACGCGATATCGCATCTCATTTCTATGTTTCATGGTAAGATATAATATGATTTGCGAAGTGCTATGTATTCCTCGTCTACACTTCAAATGAATGTAAATGCGACACTTCCTAGCAAGGAAATAGCGTTTGCAGATGTCTACCTATCGTAGCAATAGGGTTCTAATGCTTCGCAAAACGCCATATCGCACCTCATTTCTATGTTTCATGGTAAGATATAATATGATTTGCGAAGTGTTATGTATTCCTCGTCTACACTTCATATGAATGTAAATGCGACACTTCCTTGGTAGGAAATAGCGTTTGCAGATATCTACGTATCGTAGCAATAGCGTTCTTATGATTCTTACAACGCGATATCGTATCTCATTTCTATGTTTCATGGTAAGATATAATATGATTTGCGAAGTGTTACGTATTCCTCGTCTACACTTCAAATGAATGTAAGTGCGACACTTCCTTGCTAGGAAATGGCGTCTGCAGATGTCTAGGTATCGTAGCGATAGAGTTCTAATGCTTCTTAAAACGCGATATCGCACCTCATTTCCATGTTTCTTGGTAAGATATAATATGATTTGCGAAGTGTTATGTATTCCTCGTCTACACTTCAAATGAATGTAAATGCGACATTTCCTTGCTAGGAAATAGCGTTTGCAGATATCTACGTATCGTAGCAATAGTGTTCTTATGATTCTTAGAACGCGATATCGTATCTCATTTCTATGTTTCATGGTAAGATATAATATGATTTGCGAAGTGTTATGTATTCCTCGTCTACACTTCAAATGAATGTAAATGCGACACTTCCTTGCAAAGAAATAGCGTTTGCAGATGTCTACCTATCGTAGCAATAGAGTTCTTATGATTCTTAAATCGCGATATCGCAACTCATTTCTATGTTTCATGGTAAGATATAATATGATTTGCGAAGTGTTATGTATTCCTAGTCTACACTTCAAATGAATGTAAATGCGACACTTCCTTGCTAGGAAATAGCGTCCGCAGATGCCTAGGTATCGTAGCGATAGTGTTCTAATGCTTCTTAAAACGCGATATCGCATCTCATTTCTATGTTTCATGGTAAGATATAATATGATTTGCGAAGTGTTATGTATTCCTCGTCTACACTTCAAATGAATGTAAATGCGACACTTCCTTGCAAAGAAATAGCGTTTGCAGATGTTTACGTATCGTAGCAATAGATATCTAATGCTTCTTAAAACGCGATATCGCATCCCATTTCTATGGTTTATGGTAAGATACAATATGATTTGCGAAGTGTTATGTATTCCTCGTCTACGATTCAAATGAACGTAAATGCGACACTTCCTTGCAAGGAAATAGCGTTTGCAGATGTCTACGTATCGTAGCAATGGAGTTCTTATGATACTTAAATCGCGATATCGCATCCCATTTCCATGTTTCATGGTAAGATATAATATGATTTGCGAAGTGTCATGTATTCCTCGTCTACACTTCAAATGAATGTAAATGCGACACTTCCTTGCTGGGAAATAGCGTCTGCAGATGCCTAGGTATCGTAGCGATAGAGTTCTAATGCTTCTTAAAACGCGATATCGCAACTCATTTCTATGTTTCATGGTAAGATATAATATGATTTGCGAAGTGTTATGTATTCCTCGTCTACGATTCAAATGAACGTAAATGCGACACTTCCTTGCAAGGAAATAGCGTTTGCAGATGTCTACGTATCGTAGCAATGGAGTTCTTATGATACTTAAAACGCGATATCGCATCTCATTTCCATGTTTCATGGTAAGATATAATATGATTTGCGAAGTGTCATGTATTCCTCGTCTACACTTCAAATGAATGTAAATGCGACACTTCCTTGCTGGGAAATAGCGTCTGCAGATGCCTAGGTATCGTAGCGATAGAGTTCTAATGCTTCTTAAAACGCGATATCGCAACTCATTTCTATGTTTCATGGTAAGATATAATATGATTTGCGAAGTGTTATGTATTCCTCGTCTACGATTCAAATGAACGTAAATGCGACACTTCCTTGCAAGGAAATAGCGTCTGCAGATGTCTACGTATCGTAGCAATGGAGTTCTTATGATACTTAAAACGCGATATCGCATCTCATTTCCATGTTTCATGGTAAGATATAATATGATTTGCGAAGTGTCATGTATTCCTCGTCTACACTTCAAATGAATGTAAATGCGACACTTCCTTGCTGGGAAATAGCGTCTGCAGATGCCTAGGTATCGTAGCGATAGAGTTCTAATGCTTCTTAGAACGCGATATCGCATCTCATTTCTATGTTTCATGGTAAGATATAATATGATTTGCGAAGTGTCATGTATTCCTCGTCTACGATTCAATTGAACGTAAATGCGACACATCCTTGCAAGGAAACAGCGTTTGCAGATTTCTACATATCGTAGCAATAGAGTTCTTATGATTCTCAAAACGCGATATCGCATCTACTTCTATGTTTCATGGTAAGATATAATATGATTTGCGAAGTGTTATGTATTCCTCGTCTACACTTCAAATGAATGTGAATGCGACACTTCCTCGCTAGAAAATAGCGTTTGAAGGTGTCTACGTATCGTAGCAATAGATTTCTAATGCTTTTTAAAACGCGATATCGCATCTCATTTCTATGTTTCATGGTAAGATATAATATGATTTGCGAAGTGCTATGTATTCCTCGTCTACACTTCAAATGAATGTAAATGCGACACTTCCTAGCAAGGAAATAGCGTTTGCAGATGTCTACCTATCGTAGCAATAGGGTTCTAATGCTTCGCAAAACGCCATATCGCACCTCATTTCTATGTTTCATGGTAAGATATAATATGATTTGCGAAGTGTTATGTATTCCTCGTCTACACTTCATATGAATGTAAATGCGACACTTCCTTGGTAGGAAATAGCGTTTGCAGATATCTACGTATCGTAGCAATAGTGTTCTTATGATTCTTACAACGCGATATCGTATCTCATTTCTATGTTTCATGGTAAGATATAATATGATTTGCGAAGTGTTACGTATTCCTCGTCTACACTTCAAATGAATGTAAGTGCGACACTTCCTTGCTAGGAAATGGCGTCTGCAGATGTCTAGGTATCGTAGCGATAGAGTTCTAATGCTTCTTAAAACGCGATATCGCACCTCATTTCCATGTTTCTTGGTAAGATATAATATGATTTGCGAAGTGTTATGTATTCCTCGTCTACACTTCAAATGAATGTAAATGCGACATTTCCTTGCTAGGAAATAGCGTTTGCAGATATCTACGTATCGTAGCAATAGTGTTCTTATGATTCTTAGAACGCGATATCGTATCTCATTTCTATGTTTCATGGTAAGATATAATATGATTTGCGAAGTGTTATGTATTCCTCGTCTACACTTCAAATGAATGTAAATGCGACACTTCCTTGCAAAGAAATAGCGTTTGCAGATGTCTACCTATCGTAGCAATAGAGTTCTTATGATTCTTAAATCGCGATATCGCAACTCATTTCTATGTTTCATGGTAAGATATAATATGATTTGCGAAGTGTTATG
Organism: Xylocopa sonorina; assembly: GCF_050948175.1. Taxonomy (NCBI): domain Eukaryota; kingdom Metazoa; phylum Arthropoda; class Insecta; order Hymenoptera; family Apidae; genus Xylocopa; species Xylocopa sonorina. The sequence goes on from NW_027490164.1 coordinate 1,149,227, forward strand.
TATTCCTAGTCTACACTTCAAATGAATGTAAATGCGACACTTCCTTGCTAGGAAATAGCGTCCGCAGATGCCTAGGTATCGTAGCGATAGTGTTCTAATGCTTCTTAAAACGCGATATCGCATCTCATTTCTATGTTTCATGGTAAGATATAATATGATTTGCGAAGTGTTATGTATTCCTCGTCTACACTTCAAATGAATGTAAATGCGACACTTCCTTGCAAAGAAATAGCGTTTGCAGATGTTTACGTATCGTAGCAATAGATATCTAATGCTTCTTAAAACGCGATATCGCATCCCATTTCTATGGTTTATGGTAAGATACAATATGATTTGCGAAGTGTTATGTATTCCTCGTCTACGATTCAAATGAACGTAAATGCGACACTTCCTTGCAAGGAAATAGCGTTTGCAGATGTCTACGTATCGTAGCAATGGAGTTCTTATGATACTTAAATCGCGATATCGCATCCCATTTCCATGTTTCATGGTAAGATATAATATGATTTGCGAAGTGTCATGTATTCCTCGTCTACACTTCAAATGAATGTAAATGCGACACTTCCTTGCTGGGAAATAGCGTCTGCAGATGCCTAGGTATCGTAGCGATAGAGTTCTAATGCTTCTTAAAACGCGATATCGCAACTCATTTCTATGTTTCATGGTAAGATATAATATGATTTGCGAAGTGTTATGTATTCCTCGTCTACGATTCAAATGAACGTAAATGCGACACTTCCTTGCAAGGAAATAGCGTTTGCAGATGTCTACGTATCGTAGCAATGGAGTTCTTATGATACTTAAAACGCGATATCGCATCTCATTTCCATGTTTCATGGTAAGATATAATATGATTTGCGAAGTGTCATGTATTCCTCGTCTACACTTCAAATGAATGTAAATGCGACACTTCCTTGCTGGGAAATAGCGTCTGCAGATGCCTAGGTATCGTAGCGATAGAGTTCTAATGCTTCTTAAAACGCGATATCGCAACTCATTTCTATGTTTCATGGTAAGATATAATATGATTTGCGAAGTGTTATGTATTCCTCGTCTACGATTCAAATGAACGTAAATGCGACACTTCCTTGCAAGGAAATAGCGTCTGCAGATGTCTACGTATCGTAGCAATGGAGTTCTTATGATACTTAAAACGCGATATCGCATCTCATTTCCATGTTTCATGGTAAGATATAATATGATTTGCGAAGTGTCATGTATTCCTCGTCTACACTTCAAATGAATGTAAATGCGACACTTCCTTGCTGGGAAATAGCGTCTGCAGATGCCTAGGTATCGTAGCGATAGAGTTCTAATGCTTCTTAGAACGCGATATCGCATCTCATTTCTATGTTTCATGGTAAGATATAATATGATTTGCGAAGTGTCATGTATTCCTCGTCTACGATTCAATTGAACGTAAATGCGACACATCCTTGCAAGGAAACAGCGTTTGCAGATTTCTACATATCGTAGCAATAGAGTTCTTATGATTCTCAAAACGCGATATCGCATCTACTTCTATGTTTCATGGTAAGATATAATATGATTTGCGAAGTGTTATGTATTCCTCGTCTACACTTCAAATGAATGTGAATGCGACACTTCCTCGCTAGAAAATAGCGTTTGAAGGTGTCTACGTATCGTAGCAATAGATTTCTAATGCTTTTTAAAACGCGATATCGCATCTCATTTCTATGTTTCATGGTAAGATATAATATGATTTGCGAAGTGCTATGTATTCCTCGTCTACACTTCAAATGAATGTAAATGCGACACTTCCTAGCAAGGAAATAGCGTTTGCAGATGTCTACCTATCGTAGCAATAGGGTTCTAATGCTTCGCAAAACGCCATATCGCACCTCATTTCTATGTTTCATGGTAAGATATAATATGATTTGCGAAGTGTTATGTATTCCTCGTCTACACTTCATATGAATGTAAATGCGACACTTCCTTGGTAGGAAATAGCGTTTGCAGATATCTACGTATCGTAGCAATAGTGTTCTTATGATTCTTACAACGCGATATCGTATCTCATTTCTATGTTTCATGGTAAGATATAATATGATTTGCGAAGTGTTACGTATTCCTCGTCTACACTTCAAATGAATGTAAGTGCGACACTTCCTTGCTAGGAAATGGCGTCTGCAGATGTCTAGGTATCGTAGCGATAGAGTTCTAATGCTTCTTAAAACGCGATATCGCACCTCATTTCCATGTTTCTTGGTAAGATATAATATGATTTGCGAAGTGTTATGTATTCCTCGTCTACACTTCAAATGAATGTAAATGCGACATTTCCTTGCTAGGAAATAGCGTTTGCAGATATCTACGTATCGTAGCAATAGTGTTCTTATGATTCTTAGAACGCGATATCGTATCTCATTTCTATGTTTCATGGTAAGATATAATATGATTTGCGAAGTGTTATGTATTCCTCGTCTACACTTCAAATGAATGTAAATGCGACACTTCCTTGCAAAGAAATAGCGTTTGCAGATGTCTACCTATCGTAGCAATAGAGTTCTTATGATTCTTAAATCGCGATATCGCAACTCATTTCTATGTTTCATGGTAAGATATAATATGATTTGCGAAGTGTTATGTATTCCTAGTCTACACTTCAAATGAATGTAAATGCGACACTTCCTTGCTAGGAAATAGCGTCCGCAGATGCCTAGGTATCGTAGCGATAGTGTTCTAATGCTTCTTAAAACGCGATATCGCATCTCATTTCTATGTTTCATGGTAAGATATAATATGATTTGCGAAGTGTTATGTATTCCTCGTCTACACTTCAAATGAATGTAAATGCGACACTTCCTTGCAAAGAAATAGCGTTTGCAGATGTTTACGTATCGTAGCAATAGATATCTAATGCTTCTTAAAACGCGATATCGCATCCCATTTCTATGGTTTATGGTAAGATACAATATGATTTGCGAAGTGTTATGTATTCCTCGTCTACGATTCAAATGAACGTAAATGCGACACTTCCTTGCAAGGAAATAGCGTTTGCAGATGTCTACGTATCGTAGCAATGGAGTTCTTATGATACTTAAATCGCGATATCGCATCCCATTTCCATGTTTCATGGTAAGATATAATATGATTTGCGAAGTGTCATGTATTCCTCGTCTACACTTCAAATGAATGTAAATGCGACACTTCCTTGCTGGGAAATAGCGTCTGCAGATGCCTAGGTATCGTAGCGATAGAGTTCTAATGCTTCTTAAAACGCGATATCGCAACTCATTTCTATGTTTCATGGTAAGATATAATATGATTTGCGAAGTGTTATGTATTCCTCGTCTACGATTCAAATGAACGTAAATGCGACACTTCCTTGCAAGGAAATAGCGTTTGCAGATGTCTACGTATCGTAGCAATGGAGTTCTTATGATACTTAAAACGCGATATCGCATCTCATTTCCATGTTTCATGGTAAGATATAATATGATTTGCGAAGTGTCATGTATTCCTCGTCTACACTTCAAATGAATGTAAATTGCGACACTTCCTTGCTGGGAAATAGCGTCTGCAGATGCCTAGGTATCGTAGCGATAGAGTTCTAATGCTTCTTAAAACGCGATATCGCAACTCATTTCTATGTTTCATGGTAAGATATAATATGATTTGCGAAGTGTTATGTATTCCTCGTCTACGATTCAAATGAACGTAAATGCGACACTTCCTTGCAAGGAAATAGCGTCTGCAGATGTCTACGTATCGTAGCAATGGAGTTCTTATGATACTTAAAACGCGATATCGCATCTCATTTCCATGTTTCATGGTAAGATATAATATGATTTGCGAAGTGTCATGTATTCCTCGTCTACACTTCAAATGAATGTAAATGCGACACTTCCTTGCTGGGAAATAGAGTCTGCAGATGCCTAGGTATCGTAGCGATAGAGTTCTAATGCTTCTTAGAACGCGATATCGCATCTCATTTCTATGTTTCATGGTAAGATATAATATGATTTGCGAAGTGTCATGTATTCCTCGTCTACGATTCAATTGAACGTAAATGCGACACATCCTTGCAAGGAAACAGCGTTTGCAGATTTCTACATATCGTAGCAATAGAGTTCTTATGATTCTCAAAACGCGATATCGCATCTACTTCTATGTTTCATGGTAAGATATAATATGATTTGCGAAGTGTTATGTATTCCTCGTCTACACTTCAAATGAATGTGAATGCGACACTTCCTCGCTAGAAAATAGCGTTTGAAGGTGTCTACGTATCGTAGCAATAGATTTCTAATGCTTTTTAAAACGCGATATCGCATCTCATTTCTATGTTTCATGGTAAGATATAATATGATTTGCGAAGTGCTATGTATTCCTCGTCTACACTTCAAATGAATGTAAATGCGACACTTCCTAGCAAGGAAATAGCGTTTGCAGATGTCTACCTATCGTAGCAATAGGGTTCTAATGCTTCGCAAAACGCCATATCGCACCTCATTTCTATGTTTCATGGTAAGATATAATATGATTTGCGAAGTGTTATGTATTCCTCGTCTACACTTCATATGAATGTAAATGCGACACTTCCTTGGTAGGAAATAGCGTTTGCAGATATCTACGTATCGTAGCAATAGTGTTCTTATGATTCTTACAACGCGATATCGTATCTCATTTCTATGTTTCATGGTAAGATATAATATGATTTGCGAAGTGTTACGTATTCCTCGTCTACACTTCAAATGAATGTAAGTGCGACACTTCCTTGCTAGGAAATGGCGTCTGCAGATGTCTAGGTATCGTAGCGATAGAGTTCTAATGCTTCTTAAAACGCGATATCGCACCTCATTTCCATGTTTCTTGGTAAGATATAATACGATTTGCGAAGTGTTATGTATTCCTCGTCTACACTTCAAATGAATGTAAATGCGACATTTCCTTGCTAGGAAATAGCGTTTGCAGATATCTACGTATCGTAGCAATAGTGTTCTTATGATTCTTAGAACGCGATATCGTATCTCATTTCTATGTTTCATGGTAAGATATAATATGATCTGCGAAGTGTTATGTATTCCTCGTCTACACTTCAAATGAATGTAAATGCGACACTTCCTTGCAAAGAAATAGCGTTTGCAGATGTCTACCTATCGTAGCAATAGAGTTCTTATGATTCTTAAATCGCGATATCGCAACTCATTTCTATGTTTCATGGTAAGATATAATATGATTTGCGAAGTGTTATGTATTCCTAGTCTACACTTCAAATGAATGTAAATGCGACACTTCCTTGCTAGGAAATAGCGTCCGCAGATGCCTAGGTATCGTAGCGATAGTGTTCTAATGCTTCTTAAAACGCGATATCGCATCTCATTTCTATGTTTCATGGTAAGATATAATATGATTTGCGAAGTGTTATGTATTCCTCGTCTACACTTCAAATGAATGTAAATGCGACACTTCCTTGCAAAGAAATAGCGTTTGCAGATGTTTACGTATCGTAGCAATAGATATCTAATGCTTCTTAAAACGCGATATCGCATCCCATTTCTATGGTTTATGGTAAGATACAATATGATTTGCGAAGTGTTATGTATTCCTCGTCTACGATTCAAATGAACGTAAATGCGACACTTCCTTGCAAGGAAATAGCGTTTGCAGATGTCTACGTATCGTAGCAATGGAGTTCTTATGATACTTAAATCGCGATATCGCATCCCATTTCCATGTTTCATGGTAAGATATAATATGATTTGCGAAGTGTCATGTATTCCTCGTCTACACTTCAAATGAATGTAAATGCGACACTTCCTTGCTGGGAAATAGCGTCTGCAGATGCCTAGGTATCGTAGCGATAGAGTTCTAATGCTTCTTAAAACGCGATATCGCAACTCATTTCTATGTTTCATGGTAAGATATAATATGATTTGCGAAGTGTTATGTATTCCTCGTCTACGATTCAAATGAACGTAAATGCGACACTTCCTTGCAAGGAAATAGCGTTTGCAGATGTCTACGTATCGTAGCAATGGAGTTCTTATGATACTTAAAACGCGATATCGCATCTCATTTCCATGTTTCATGGTAAGATATAATATGATTTGCGAAGTGTCATGTATTCCTCGTCTACACTTCAAATGAATGTAAATGCGACACTTCCTTGCTGGGAAATAGCGTCTGCAGATGCCTAGGTATCGTAGCGATAGAGTTCTAATGCTTCTTAAAACGCGATATCGCAACTCATTTCTATGTTTCATGGTAAGATATAATATGATTTGCGAAGTGTTATGTATTCCTCGTCTACGATTCAAATGAACGTAAATGCGACACTTCCTTGCAAGGAAATAGCGTCTGCAGATGTCTACGTATCGTAGCAATGGAGTTCTTATGATACTTAAAACGCGATATCGCATCTCATTTCCATGTTTCATGGTAAGATATAATATGATTTGCGAAGTGTCATGTATTCCTCGTCTACACTTCAAATGAATGTAAATGCGACACTTCCTTGCTGGGAAATAGCGTCTGCAGATGCCTAGGTATCGTAGCGATAGAGTTCTAATGCTTCTTAGAACGCGATATCGCATCTCATTTCTATGTTTCATGGTAAGATATAATATGATTTGCGAAGTGTCATGTATTCCTCGTCTACGATTCAATTGAACGTAAATGCGACACATCCTTGCAAGGAAACAGCGTTTGCAGATTTCTACATATCGTAGCAATAGAGTTCTTATGATTCTCAAAACGCGATATCGCATCTACTTCTATGTTTCATGGTAAGATATAATATGATTTGCGAAGTGTTATGTATTCCTCGTCTACACTTCAAATGAATGTGAATGCGACACTTCCTCGCTAGAAAATAGCGTTTGAAGGTGTCTACGTATCGTAGCAATAGATTTCTAATGCTTTTTAAAACGCGATATCGCATCTCATTTCTATGTTTCATGGTAAGATATAATATGATTTGCGAAGTGCTATGTATTCCTCGTCTACACTTCAAATGAATGTAAATGCGACACTTCCTAGCAAGGAAATAGCGTTTGCAGATGTCTACCTATCGTAGCAATAGGGTTCTAATGCTTCGCAAAACGCCATATCGCACCTCATTTCTATGTTTCATGGTAAGATATAATATGATTTGCGAAGTGTTATGTATTCCTCGTCTACACTTCATATGAATGTAAATGCGACACTTCCTTGGTAGGAAATAGCGTTTGCAGATATCTACGTATCGTAGCAATAGTGTTCTTATGATTCTTACAACGCGATATCGTATCTCATTTCTATGTTTCATGGTAAGATATAATATGATTTGCGAAGTGTTACGTATTCCTCGTCTACACTTCAAATGAATGTAAGTGCGACACTTCCTTGCTAGGAAATGGCGTCTGCAGATGTCTAGGTATCGTAGCGATAGAGTTCTAATGCTTCTTAAAACGCGATATCGCACCTCATTTCCATGTTTCTTGGTAAGATATAATATGATTTGCGAAGTGTTATGTATTCCTCGTCTACACTTCAAATGAATGTAAATGCGACATTTCCTTGCTAGGAAATAGCGTTTGCAGATATCTACGTATCGTAGCAATAGTGTTCTTATGATTCTTAGAACGCGATATCGTATCTCATTTCTATGTTTCATGGTAAGATATAATATGATTTGCGAAGTGTTATGTATTCCTCGTCTACACTTCAAATGAATGTAAATGCGACACTTCCTTGCAAAGAAATAGCGTTTGCAGATGTCTACCTATCGTAGCAATAGAGTTCTTATGATTCTTAAATCGCGATATCGCAACTCATTTCTATGTTTCATGGTAAGATATAATATGATTTGCGAAGTGTTATGTATTCCTAGTCTACACTTCAAATGAATGTAAATGCGACACTTCCTTGCTAGGAAATAGCGTCCGCAGATGCCTAGGTATCGTAGCGATAGTGTTCTAATGCTTCTTAAAACGCGATATCGCATCTCATTTCTATGTTTCATGGTAAGATATAATATGATTTGCGAAGTGTTATGTATTCCTCGTCTACACTTCAAATGAATGTAAATGCGACACTTCCTTGCAAAGAAATAGCGTTTGCAGATGTTTACGTATCGTAGCAATAGATATCTAATGCTTCTTAAAACGCGATATCGCATCTCATTTCTATGGTTTATGGTAAGATACAATATGATTTGCGAAGTGTTATGTATTCCTCGTCTACGATTCAAATGAACGTAAATGCGACACTTCCTTGCAAGGAAATAGCGTTTGCAGATGTCTACGTATCGTAGCAATGGAGTTCTTATGATACTTAAATCGCGATATCGCATCCCATTTCCATGTTTCATGGTAAGATATAATATGATTTGCGAAGTGTCATGTATTCCTCGTCTACACTTCAAATGAATGTAAATGCGACACTTCCTTGCTGGGAAATAGCGTCTGCAGATGCCTAGGTATCGTAGCGATAGAGTTCTAATGCTTCTTAAAACGCGATATCGCAACTCATTTCTATGTTTCATGGTAAGATATAATATGATTTGCGAAGTGTTATGTATTCCTCGTCTACGATTCAAATGAACGTAAATGCGACACTTCCTTGCAAGAAATAGCGTTTGCAGATGTCTACGTATCGTAGCAATGGAGTTCTTATGATACTTAAAACGCGATATCGCATCTCATTTCCATGTTTCATGGTAAGATATAATATGATTTGCGAAGTGTCATGTATTCCTCGTCTACACTTCAATGAATGTAAATGCGACACTTCCTTGCTGGGAAATAGCGTCTGCAGATGCCTAGGTATCGTAGCGATAGAGTTCTAATGCTCTTAAAACGCGATATCGCAACTCATTTCTATGTTTCATGGTAAGATATAAATATGATTTGCGAAGTGTTATGTATTCCTCGTCTACGATCAAATGAACGTAAATGCGACACTTCCTTGCAAGGAAATAGCGTCTGCAGATGTCTACGTATCGTAGCAATGGAGTTCTTATGATACTTAAAACGCGATATCGCATCTCATTTCCATGTTTCATGGTAAGATATAATATGATTTGCGAAGTGTCATGTATTCCTCGTCTACACTTCAAATTAATGTAAATGCGACACTTCCTTGCTGGGAAATAGCGTCTGCAGATGCCTAGGTATCGTAGCGATAAAGTTCTAATGCTTCTTAGAACGCGATATCGCATCTCATTTCTATGTTTCATGGTAAGATATAATATGATTTGCGAAGTGTCATGTATTCCTCGTCTACGATTCAATTGAACGTAAATGCGACACATCCTTGCAAGGAAACAGCGTTTGCAGATTTTCTACATATCGTAGCAATAGAGTTCTTATGATTCTCAAAACGCGATATCGCATCTACTTCTATGTTTCATGGTAAGATATAATATGATTTGCGAAGTGTTATGTATTCCTCGTCTACACTTCAAATGAATGTGAATGCGACACTTCCTCGCTAGAAAATAGCGTTGAAGGTGTCTACGTATCGTAGCAATAGATTTCTAATGCTTTTTAAAACGCGATATCGCATCTCATTTCTATGTTTCATGGTAAGATATAATTTGATTTGCGAAGTGCTATGTATTCCTCGTCTACACTTCAAATGAATGTAAATGCGACACTTCCTAGCAAGGAAATAGCGTTTGCAGATGTCTACCTATCGTAGCAATAGGGTTCTAATGCTTCGCAAAACGCCATATCGCACCTCATTTCTATGTTTCATGGTAAGATATAATATGATTTGCGAAGTGTTATGTATTCCTCGTCTACACTTCATATGAATGTAAATGCGACACTTCCTTGGTAGGAAAT